>NC_139246.1:13566974-13721792 GCF_977018435.1 Lepisma saccharinum
GATCCGAACCCATGGCCGAGAAAGAAAATCGCCTGTAACTAAACGACCAGTCCTCCACACACTTGCAGTTATCCGGCATTTCATGTCTCGCAATACTACGAATCCACGTCACAAATAACACAAACACAATAGCACACAAACAACCCGAAAACAGTTGAAATTTCGGAGCACGAAATGCGCGTGCATCAGGCTTCGGCGCCATCTTGATTACCATCATTACCAATCAATTGTGCACTCTCACCGGCATGAGCGTCTCTCGAATAACACATATTCAAAGATGGTGCCTAATAGTCCCACCTAGTGGATTTTGCCTCCGACATTACATTTACGTTTTTATCAATAAAAGTAGTACAGAAATATTTGGAACACCCTACAGAATAATGCAATTTATTTTCATCTTTTTTTACAAAAATGTTGTTGAAAAATCAAAAAAATAGTGTTCCTGACAGTTCCCCTTTCGGGTAAGCTAGGATTAAAACAAAAACAACTCAACCCAAAATAATGGTAGAATTTTGAACTGAATTACAGGCTATGTAGGACTATTAGATCAATAAAAAATTGTCAGCAATTTCAGCAATGAACCAATAAGCATCTGTCAGGAGATACTTATAGAGTACTGTAAAAAAAAGTTAGGCATTTTCTATTTACAAATGAGGCAGCTTTCGTTTGCAAACCCAACTACTCTGCTTAAACCACACTCTAAGATGAGCTACAATGAAAAAATCCTCTGCCTTACTCTGAACAGCCTCCTGTATGTTCCAATGCAATCTCAGCTTCTCTGGTTCTGGGTTGACCAACGTGAAGAGGATGTCGTAATCCTTCGAAGGAGGCATTCTCCGTTGACCAATCTTATCCAAGCCAACCTTTGTAGGCATCATCATGGAACTGACCATCTGCTCTGCTGAACTTTCCTGAAGGAGCCACGATGACAGGACGTCTGCCAGTTTTAGCGCAACTGAAACAAAATATTCACACGTCTCACATTTGAAGCAAATTTGAAGCAACAACAGAAATAACAAGTAGCAGAATTGTGACACTACTATGTATAAAATTTTGTCTGTATCATATATTTACCAATACCAACAGGTTATATTTTACTAATACAATATAAAATTGCAAATATTCTGTGAAAAACCCAAATCGTTTATTAATCTCTTTAATGTAGCCATGACACAAAAGGTTTGCCTTAAAAAAGAAACTGTGTACAGTAAAACCTCGTTAATCTGGAACCCGATAAGCTGGACAGGCAAAAGACCCCCCCCCAAAAAAAAGCAAGGTTTTAAATGTAGCTAGAAGTCAACAAGAGAACTTCCCAAAGAAAAGGCAGTGAACAACTGATGAAATTCTGTATCCCGCAGACTTCGTACTGTTTAGGCCTATGCCCTTTAAATACACCATAATAAAAGTGTTTTGTTGCTATAAACAGAGTTTAATGCACTTTCTACCCTTCTTTTAGGTTATTTCAGTTAATCCGGACTTCCATTAAACTGGCCAACTTACCCCCCCCCCCCTGTCCGGATTAACGAAGTTTTACTGTACCTCTTAGGCATTGCTTTGCAAAACAAAGGTCTATTTATGAACACTTTTCTAAGTAACAAAGTGCAACTTAACACCTATAGAAATATCAGGTTGGTATTTGCAGAATACACCGATATGCCTGTATCAGCTGCTAACTCCCTGATGGTGTAGTGGTAATGTTGTTGCATTGTAATCAAGGGGTCCTGCGATCAATACCCAGAAGAGGCACATTGCACAGTGGTTCCAATTAGCCTATCTTTGCACAGAGCTGATTTCGTTTGTTCGTTCCGAAGATTCCCGGCACCAAGTACATGTTTATTAACAAAATATGATTACGCACCTGTGTCACTTGAGAAGTAAATAGCACGTCGCAATCCAACACCTATATGGCTACCAGTGAAGCGTGCCAAGCCGTGGACTTCTAGCAAGAGAATATGTCCTGGTTTCTTCGGGTGGAATGGCAAATTCTCTAAATCACTGAAGCCTTGGCAACGTCCTATTTCCTGCCTTTCATCTTGGGTGGCTAGATGGGGTACAAAATTTACGTGGAAGAACTCTGCAGAGAAAACAGGAATTATAACAATCAGAAATATACACATTTTAGTGATGGTGGAGATAAATAAATTTTAAAAAAAGAAGATAAATTACAATATTCAGTGTTGTACTCGCCACATATCACGTAGGAGCCAACTTCTGTGGTAAAGTAGTTATCACGGCATGCTATAATGCAAGGGGTGTTCTTTGTGAGTGATTCATCATGAATTTCATCACATCATCACAATTCGCCAACGGTGGCAGAAAAGCATTGCTCAGGAACAAAAATCAAATATATCTTAGGTCAAATGATCTTCCTATCTTAAAATTAAACATAACTGTTCCTGACATCATATAACACAAAAATGTAACATACAGAGAAGTACACTAAACACCAAACACTCAGTATAGTGTAACCCCAATTTTATGTTCCCGGATTTCACATTTTGCCACAATATACATTTAATCTCAATTCCCAACATAGGTAAATGTTATAATTTTTTCCTGGATAGTACATTTTCCCGCATTTTAAGTTTTTTCAGCTTGGTCCGCTGAAAAAACATAATCAAGGTCACACCGTATATGGCAATTCCACATCAAATTTTCAACTTATTCCATTTACTTTTAACGTAAGAACTGGCTTATAATTTGGCATACATAGGTGATGCATTATATAAATACAGTAAACCCTCGTTAACACAAACTCGCTTAAGGCGAGGAGATACAATTACGCACCAATTGTGCATTTATTTCAGTATCGCCCGAATGGGCACTGCTACTAAAACAAACCCTTGGTGTATCCAAGAGTATGAATTTCTCTCCATGTTGCAAGTGCAAACATTTTGTTATGTTGATTATTAAGCTGGACATGATGTTTGAAAAATATGATGAATAATAATTTTCGGAATCCCATGTATTTCTTATGGGGAATCAACTTCAACATCAAGTTACGGCTAATCAAATGGAAGTTTCGACTTTTCCGCTGGTAAAATTCATCTTCAAACTGCCCTCTTCCCGTTGACATCTCTTTCTATTCCATCGGTATTCACAAGAGAATGAATCAAATCATACTCCCATATGATCAATGCTTTTTTCCTTGCCTCCTGGCAGTGTTGCCAAACCTGATGGGCATAAAATAACTAAATTTCACCTTAAATGGAGTTAAAACTGACTCTCATGGAGCTAGATTTACAATGGCTGGATAAAGTGCCTTCTAGGGTAATGTTAGTTGTCAAAGGGGGTGGGGCACTGCTATTATCGATAACTCTAAATTGATGACAATTTATTCTTAGTTTTCAACATCTAGAGCCGGCGGCATCGCCCATCTCAATAATCCACCGATGGTGGTATGATATCGAAAGTAAAGAATTCCCTGACGACAATATTATGTCAATTTCATGTCTAACCTTGCGCTATAAAGAAGTAGCTGGGGAGATAAGAGAGAGTGGGGCGACGCAGCCAATATAACAATATCACATCACGTGTAAAATGTATAATTATGACGAAAGGTGGTCTATGTGGGTCGGAACCAGAGATGGCATCATAGTGGGGCACGGGGGATGGGCGTCCCAGTTCACAGCCGAACGAGTGCACGAAAGAGTGATTGATTGATTTAGTTTATTTTACTTCGCGTTTTGTGTCTCTTGGCTAATTTGTAAAGATGGGGATGAGTGATGAAATTGATGAATGGACATTCGCAAACAACCAAGCCTGAGCGGGATTCGAACCCGGGACCCTTGGCGTCGCAGCGCGATGTGCTAACCACTCGGCCACAGGGTCCGGCTAGAGTGCACGAAAGAGCCAGATCTGGCTCCAAGATAGCTAAGTTGGCACACTGCCATGGACGGAAGGGCTTGGGAAGACTCCCGTGGAAATTGTATCGCATGCCCTTAAGACGAACACTCGGTTAACATGAACAAAATGTTGGTCCCGGCAGGGATGTATTATATCTTACAGAAAGTTTTATCGGTTAATGCGAATTTCGGTTACCGTGAATTACGAATTGTTTTTTAGTCCGTTGCGTCTTTCAAAGTTTTTCATATTTTTTTTCTGTTTTTCCTGTGTCGTTCCTCTGCTAGGTATGTAAGAAATTGCTAAACAATCTCTATCATCTTGTCAACAATCAACTTATACAGTATTGTAACAAACAGATTCAGATCAACAATGTGTTTTTCTGTTCTTTAAAATATGCCCAGTATAAGTAACATCAAGATTAAAACTTGGGTGCAATTGCTCGACAATTGCGATCATCGGGTCAACAATGAGCTTATACGTATTTAACCAACAAATTCAGTTGTCTGTTACGTATTGTAAATGGTTAATGTGTAGAAAGAATTGTATTGCAACAATAAAATTTGAGTCCAATGTTAGCACGAATTTTTTTAACACGAACTCTTGATTTTTCGGTCCCTTGGGATTCGGGTTAACGAGGGTTTACTGTATTCAAGCGAAAAATGCAAGCTCGATCAGGACTTGGAACTAGATGGGGCTCTGGTATAGCATCTTATTGCTCTACCAACTTAGCTACCGAGGCAGCTCTGGTTTCACCCAATTTACTGTTTCCACTGTTTCTACCTGTGTGGAGTTCTCTCTCCCAGTGATACGATAGATCCTGTTGCAGTATCCACACTGGTAAAAAAGTGGAAGTAAAAAATTAGGTGAAACAAGGGCTAATTGGTAGCTCAGTTGGTATGGAGCAATGACACAATACGCCAGAGACGTGAGATCGAGTTCTAATCATGCTTGCATATCTTGCTTGAATTTCTACATAAGAATTGGATGTATAATTATGATACTTAAACAATTGAAACTTGGGCCTAAAAGGTCCACACATATTACTTACTGGAAGCTTTGAATATATCTTCCAATTCTGTCTTCAGCTGATCTGCTCGAACATCAGTGCAGGCCATAATGGTCACATTCACAACCAATTTAAATTTAACATTCTCCAAATTTGCTATGCGGTTGTAGGGTAGAGGAACTCTATACACTTCTGTTGTTTTCCACCACAGGGGAACACCAATAACCAACAGAATGAAGGCAAATCCCACAGCTGCATAGATTCGGGAATCTTCTGAAAAAGCAGTAATTATTATTCATTACAAAAAAAAAAAGAAAAAAAAATACACATGCATGCAAATATACTTTACTAATAGCTGTATAGCAGTAAGTAAATGTTCCACTCATCTTGTAGTGTACCAACAAATTATCATAAAAACTTTAGTCAAATAGAAAACAATTACAAACGTGGGTTTTTATACACTTTAATGTAGTTTGAAGTGGTCTAATGTAGGTAAATGATGGCATTATTGGTATGTTATGGATGGCCTAATAATTAGCAGGCCTTACAGAAACTGTACCTATTGGTGTAAAATATTCACAATTATAGAACGTTCAATTTGTCTTGAAGTCCAGTATACCAGAGGTCCACTTTGAACTTCTTATTCTCTTCTAGTCATTTACTGTTTTGGAAGAGATGTCAACAACAGTTTTAGGGTGAAAAAACATATATTTGCTCATTTAAAGCATCACAATTTACTCTGAAACATTATGTTCTTTCTCACTGTTGTATAATTTGGAAATGTTTGCATTAATTCCCCCACCGTTAGTAATTCATATGTTAAGCAATAGAAATTAACATTAAACCTAGGTGCCTAACCTAATCACCATAACAATTTTAATAACAGACACTGTTGCAAAGTTGTTTTTCTATTTACTTTGCTTCTCTTCCTGTTGAGACAAACACAATGATACACATCCACAGCCAGGGCTCAAACCTGGAATCTCTGGCTTCACTGCATGTTACACTGAGCACTATGTCATGCAGGAAATGAAAGCCATATTGCAACTTTCATTTTTCAAAGGCAACGTTTACTGAATACACGATGTAAAACTCAGTGTTACATGGTCATTTTAATGATAACACTGTATGTAGAAAAATTGTAAAATAAGAAATCACATGGCACATTTAAAAATAAGAGTAGTAAATAGCAGTGGCGTAGCATGAGCATTTCGGATGGGAACGCCAAGTTAGAAGGAAGGGTAGGCCTTTTTTCTTTTTGGTTAAGAGTTTACTTATGGAATTAGCCGACATATGTATTGCCTATTTAAAATCACAATCTCATTGTGTTTATTTCATTAAGTCAGCCGGGTTCCGATAAAACATGATCCATGCTTGTTTTATGTAGAAAATAAGATGCCTCAGTGTGCAATAAATGCTTGGAGCACTGGTGTTCTATACCATTTTTAATTAGATTGCTCAAGTCAGAAACACCGCACACCATTCGGAGTATTTTGCTCCACACGTAACACATGTGTAGCAAAACAGTATTTTATAATCAAGGAAACCTTTCGGCACGACGCAAGTAATTAAAAAACCTACCTCAATCACAAGCGCCTTTAGAACAACAGTAGACTTCATTGTTGTGGATGATACAACTATTGAATGATTTGGTTTATTTTACTTCGCTTTCTATCACTTTTGGCTAATCGCAAATATGAATATGAGTAATGATATTGATGAAGAGACACTCACAAAGAACAAACATGCGTAGGCTCGGGATTCGAACCGGAAACCTATCATGCTGTGCAAAACACACTGACACAAAGGGGGGTGGATGATCAAACAATCGTACACTCTACTGACGTAACAGTGCCTATTAGTAGTAATTCAGAATTTCAGACCACTGTTTATTGTATCTTGAGAATGCTGATAAACATTTTAAAATAATTTTGTCAAGAGATCATACAATGTTAAGAGTTTTGAAACGAATACTAAACATTTCCACTGGCACAATATTAGGCAGTTAGATACTAACGAAAAAATATTTTTTTAAATAAATAGTTTTGTGGGTTAGGTGGTAGAGCAGCCACAGGCTGAACTTCTACCACGAGGACTTTATCAACTTGTTTGACAAAAACTTTTTTGTTCTTTTAGTTTTTAATGCACTTCACTGTTCTTGCGATAAATTACACGATGCAGTGGTCATTAAAGAAAGATACGTCAGTCAATATTGCTTATTGTAGCATCACACAGCATGAGCAGAGGCACGAGCGCTAAAAACCGGGTAGGAATTCTACTTCTGTCGTCTGCATCGGAAGTACAGCACCTTGAATCGGAAGGCAGGAAAGGTAACATGGCCCCTAGAACCAATCAGGTCTCCGTACGCCCGTGTATGGCGAGAGCATTTCGCCCGTGCTGTAGAGATCCAAGCCACAAGCTTTCCCTCCTTCTCTCTGCCTACAGGCAGGCATGGTCCTGTATGCCAAACCTAGCCGGCGTCCGGCAAGCAAAGACATTAGAGAAATGCTACAAGGAGAGCTGTTAGTGGAGCGTTGTAGACGGATCGCGAAAAATAGCTTTTATAATGCCATTATGCTCAAACATGTATATAATTAGTCTCGTTTTACTTTATATTTACAGCATTTACGCATTTTTAAAATTTTAAATCAGGGATCGCCGGGCGTATGGGCGTATTAGGATGCTACGCTACTGGTAAATAGGTGGAAATCATTGTGATGTTTGGTTGCTGTCTGCCTCTTCTGTCTTCTGCGCCCCAGAATGCGGTAGGTGACGTTTAAGCTGACACCTGGCGGGAAAAGTGGCAACCTTACTGCAAGTGGGCATGTAAACTCGGACGATTTCGACGGCACATGAAAGCAATGGAAGAGAACGGGATAGAGAGTTTGCCAATTCGGACACATTCCTAGAGTATATGACATAGCCTATGTAACACTCAATATATCAAACTGAAGTACAGTTTGCCCACAACAAATTTAAAACTTCTAGCTTGTCCTGTTTTTTTTATTTTGTAAAAAGTATGGGTACCAGTTTGGTATGGGGAAAATTCCTTTCACTCGTTCAGTTTTTTGACATTCGTACTTATCTATTATGCATTGCCAAACATTCCTTAAGATGGGATTTTGCTTTTCTCACAAAAATAATTTCAATTTTTCACATCACGAGTATTTATTGTTCTTCCTTTTTTCCCTTTAGTAAGGCACAATATGGCGGGCACAGCTTGGCGCGTCATGGATCATCAGTGGGAATGCAGTGTTTCCAACCTTCTTAACCATAAAATGCCCCACAAACCATTGACGGAAGGTTAGGTTACGTTCAGTTAGGTTAGGCAAACATAGTTAAAATTACATTCATGCATAGCCCAAAAAACCATTTACGGATAGCCCCACGAACCATTTCCGGCAAGGTTAGGATATGTTCGGTTAGGTTAGGCAAGCATAGTTAAAATTTTGTTTGTAAAACAATGCGATACAGCTTTCAAAAAAAATATCACCTTCACTTCTTGCAAAACAACAGCGTGGTTGGAAACACTGACAGGGGGTTATGTCATCAAACGTACGAAACATCCGGTCCACGTAGAGGAAGAACGGCAATTCTGTTTCGGATATATATTTCTCTTCGAAAATACATGAATTCCTGGTCCAGTAGATTCAAAATGAAAGAAAATACCTCCACAAAACTTTGAAAATGCCACAGAAACTCAGTTCCGTAAGTAGTTTCTCCTGTAAAATTGAAGAAATGTGTTTTCCCTATATCAAACTGTTACCTTAATTTTCAACAAAGAACATGAATTTCCCCTATCATACATTCCCACATCACACAAAACACCTTCCCGATGTTAGACAATATAACAGGAATTTATTACGGTAAGTAGTTTCTTCTGTAAAAAATGAAGAAATCTGTCCGAACAATAGTAAACTAGTACCAAAATTAATTCTCCGACGAACAATAGCCTTTGGCACGTACACCTTCGTACATCATCACGCGTCGTGATTGTGTTTTCTTCATGTTCATTGGGTATCTAGTGTTTCGAACTGTCTGTGTTTGCAACGAAAGTTAGAAACATGACGTCTCGTGGATGCGTGGTGAAATTCGTACCGGGTGTGGAAGATACAGTGGATTTTTTAATTTAATTGAACACGGGATCGTGAAGAAAGGAAAGGAATGTCGAAAATGTGGCAGTGAATGTAAGCTACTCGTTAGAAGGAATGGGCTGTGGGTATATGCCTAATATGATGTGTCGTGGATGCGTGGTGAACTTCAGATAAGTTTTCCGTATCCTGAAAACTGATTTCTTCAAATTTAAAAGTTTGGAACTCATTTGGGGGAAGGGTGACTCCAGCCAATTTCTAACATACCTCTAACAGGGACTCTATAGAGAAAGCCGGGGAGCCGGAACCGGAGTGGAGGCGGAGCTGCAGTAGCGGTAGGGGGCGGTTGGTCAATTACCCCAGGGACGGAACCTGGAATCGTTGGGAAATTTGGACCCAAAAATTTCAAACGAAAAATTTTTTTTAGTTTAAATTTCCCACAGATTCCGGAATGGATAGCCCCACGAAACATTACAATTTTTTTCGTAATACAATGCGAAAAAGTTAAAAAAAAAATTAGATCAAATGAGTTTTGTTCACAGGTATTTCTTGGGTTCCGAAGGTTGAAACACTGCATAACGACTGAAAATCGACAAAACACAAGCACGACGTGCGATTATGTAGGAGGGTGTATGCACCATATTGTGTCTCAGGCAAGCGAAAAGACTACAAGAAAGAAGTACTCGTGGCTTCAGTACCCCTTTCTACACCCTCGATTTAAGGCACATTTACAATATTTTCGTGAAAATATTTAGTTCCGCATAACAAACAGTGTTTGCAAATAGCGCAGAAGTTATTTTTTTAGATCTACGTGCTACGAAACTTACGTTTTTTATGAAATTAAAATTCCTTGCGTAACGTCAAAAAGGTTTTTCAGAACTTCTATGATGGCGAATGATGGATTCATGTCACAGGCGCACGTCTGATTCTTTCCTTTTTCTTCTCATGATTGACTTGTGCAATGGGAACATTTGTGATTGTGATATGTTATTTGTGTGATATATGGGTATAATTTCACCACGCATCCACGACACATCGCCGCAATACATTAGAAATATACGGTGTTCCTGAACAGCTGAATGAAAATATGACGGATGTAGTAAAAACTATTGGGCGAGCATTGGACATAGATATCAAGGATGAGATGATAGACTGTCCTCACTGGTTGCGCAAATCCTCTAATCAGTCTTCAAGTGGATTCATTGTGAAATTTGTCAGGCGAGTGGACAAGGATGCCTTTCTACAGAAGAGGAAAGTGACAAGGAACTTAAATGCTGTACATCTCGGTTATACCAAAAGTGAATTCATTTATATTAACCAAAGCCTCACAGCTTACCGAAAGTGCATTCTTAGTCAGGCTAGGAAGATAAAATACGAGAAAAACTATGCTTATTTGTGGGTAGAACATGCGGGATTAATTAAGTTAAGGAAAAAAAGGATGATACTAACATCATATTATTAAAATCACTTGAAGACGTCACCCAATTAATGTAACTTTCAAGGGTCGTATAAATGAAATATGCCCGTGGTCTAAATACTAAGATTATGGAATTTTATATTAATGTTTTGAGTAATAATTTTGATATTATAATTGTTACTGAAACCTGGCTGCATGAGAGTGTAAATAGTAATGAATTATTTAATGGCAATTACAAAGTTTACCGTCGCGATAGACCTGGAAATAAGAGGGGAGGGGGAGTTATGATAGCAATAAAGGAATCACTGAAATCGGAAGTAATAAATTTGAATTGTGAGGTAGATACATTGGTTGTTAAAATAAGTACACGTAATAAGATTTATTACATTACCACAGTGTATTTTACGCCTGCATGCAGTATAGAAAAATATTTGTCATTTTATAATATGTTTGATTCTTTCGTGGAATTTCATGGCTCGAATATACTTATAATTGGAGATTTCAATTTACCCACGATTACCAGTTCAGGTTATGAGTTACAGAATGGTGGACCCTCTTGTAGAGCTTTGTTCAAATTTTTGAATTTTTATAACCTTCATTCAGTAAACAATATTAAAAATTGCCTCGATAGAACTTTGGACCTTATTCTTACTAACATTCCAAAGAATGTGAATATATGTAGGGAGGAAATGCCACTTGTAAAAGAAGATAACCATCATCTTGCATTGACTGTACACCTAACACCTAACTATAAGGGAATCTACTGATGTAATAACAAATGAAGCTTATTATTCTTACAATTTTAAAAAAGCCAATTTCTTGCAGATGTATCATTTGCTTGGAGTGATAGATTGGTCTGTATTAGATAATGTGACTGATGTAAATCAGGCAGTTAATTTTTTTTGTAATAGGGTTCATGAAGTATTTCTTGCCACAGTCCCAAAAAGAAGATGAAAGACAACAAATAAATACCCATGTTGGTTTAATAATGATATCATTAAATTGATAAAGTTAAAAGAGTATTACAGAAAAAATATAAAATTTAGAATAGAATATAAGTCTTTGTTTCGGCAAACTAGAAAGCAGGTAAAAACAATGATAAGTAGTGCCCATTACAACTACATAAAGGAATTGGAAAGCAATTTGAAATCAAATACTAAAGAGTTTTGGAGCTTTATTAGAAATAAGAAAAGTAATAATGGTGCTTGTAACAGCACAATGAATTTTGAAGAAAATTCTCTCAAATCTGCAAAAGATATTTCTGATGGTTTTGCTCATAGGCGCCGACTCCATGGGGCTTAGGGGGGCCCGAGCCCCCCCAATGTTAATGATGTGGGGGCAGAGCCCCCCAATGTTAATGATGTGTGGGCAGAGCCCCCCGAAATAATTTTGCTTAAGAGGATCTAATGTATTATTTTTCTTATCTTGTAAAGTTTACTCCGAATTGTGCCACATGAACTTAATTTTAAATACACATTTGAAATGTTCTAGACCATCAACTTTGGGGGGGCTGAGACCGCTAAACCATCAACTTTGGGGGGAGGGGCTATGACCGGAGACAGCAAAACACATGACTTATTACTATATACTAAGTATATAATTATTATTAACTCTTTTACATATATTAATCAGAGACATAATGAATTTAGCCAACGACTTGTTAAAGACTGTTTGGGAATCCCCTAAAAGAATGCAAATATTTAGGAATATTATTGATGTGAATGAGCAGGCTGGCCATATTGGACTGCGTCCACTTTGCCCTCGTCGGTGGACGTTGAGAGCCTCCAGTATGCAACAATTCTTAAGGAACTATGAAAACCTTCTCAAATTTCTTGAGAAATTTTCTGAAGAAGATTCTACTGACGCAGCATTAAAATGTGCTGGATACCTGGAGACAATGCTTCACTTCAAGACATGTTTCTTTCTCTCCCTCTACTGCCGTGTGATGGGTCTAATAGAAGAGGTAAACTGTAAGATTCAGTCTCCACGCATTGGTTCTACAGAAGTGGAATCAAAACTAAAATACTTGACTGACATCTTTCAAGAAAAGCGAATGAATTTTGAGCAGTTCTGGCTGAAATGCACAGAGGGCAAATCAAGCCTTGTTGATGAGCCAGAATTGCCCCGGCAACGTCACGTCCCTAAGAGACTTGAAAATCCTGATGCTGCCAAACATCACAAGTTCTACACTCCAAAATAGTATTATAAATCAATATACGTACACTGACGTGTGTGACACAGATAAATCATGTGTTAAACAAGGGCATGAATGTACAGGACTACAAAAAGTAACAGCCGTAGAGAAAGAATGCATCTCAGCTGTGAACAGTTGCACAACAAACTTTCAGCAAACGCGAGAATTCTTTCGGCAAGATTTGGATGCCGATAGGCTCTCCTTACACATGTCCATGCTTCGTAATATCGCCATACAGAAGAAAGTGATTCTAACTACCATGCGTGACATAAGGAAGTTTCTTTTGGAAGACACCGCCCTCCAGAAGCCAAATTCATGATGGTTCTCCGCACTGTGCCAGTGACGACAGCCACAGCCGAAAGGTCATTCAGTGCTATTAGCTGACTAAAGACATATTTGAGATCTACAATGGGGCAGAAGAGACTAAGCAGCTTAGCGGTACTCCACATACATCAAACTGTGCTTGATAATTTGGACCTGAGACCGCTCGTTGATAAGTTCATAAAAAATAACCCACTGCGTAGAGCAACTTTTGCTTTATTTTTAAATCATGTTCATATGTTTTGTTGTGTATGTCACTTTATATCTTAGTGTACATGCTATTTTCTTATTATTGCAAAATTAAATTAAAAAAGTAACAACGTATTGTAGCAAGAAAAAACAAGTAAAACTATTTTCCTGCGATTTGTGTTAGCATTTATGTAAATAATTAAATAAAACTGTTAAATATTCGTTATTTGCAACCCATCACATGTCTGTTGCGGACATTAAAACACCCCCATGCCCTCGACGGAACTCGAACCCGAGACCTCTGGGTCAAAGCGAGTTGAGTCGACCAACCAACACGCTCGGCTACCGAGGCCAGCATAAAACTGTTACGTTGGTCTCTTAATGTCTCGTACTTTTCAATAAAAATGTTAATTGTTATCTAAAAAACAAATGAGCAGACACAAAAGACGTAAAGAAACTTTGAAACATTTTGTAAACGTTTTTCCTGTTAAATTTCATTTGCATGAGGAATATAATAGCTACTTAAACATTGCTATATGAGGACGTAATTTTTATTTTTAAAAAAAGGGAGTGAGTGAGTCATTCATTCATTTATTTCAGTGATCAGAGCCCCCCCCCAATAATTTTGACAAGTCAGCGCCCCTGGTTTTGCTAAATATTTTAGGTCCGTATATGCTGAAACATCTGAACCATGTATAATAGACGAACGCACTGAGTCCATTATATCATACACATTAACAATTTCGCCAGTTAGTCAGAAATAATATAAAAGTGCTACAAAACAGTTAAAAGGCAAACGATCTAGCGGCCCAGCTGAAATATACCACCTTACATTTTGAAAGGATGCTCTGAGGTATTGATGTATCCTCTACTTAGAATGTATAACTTAATAATGAAAACACAAATGTTCCCTGATATCTGGAAGGAAAGTGAAAGTTCAAAAATAGAAAATTACAGGCCCATATCAATTCTCTGTGCACCGGCGAAAGTATTCAAGTCCATCCTATACAATCGCATATTTAATCATGTAAAATGTTTCTTAAGTGACAATCAACATGGTTTCTTGCCAAGTAGATCAACACAAACAAATCTGATAAATTTTGTCCAAGATATACATGATGCGTTCCATGAGAGACTTAGTGTACATGCAATATATATAGATTTCGCAAAAGCTTTTGACAGAATTAATCATAATATTCTTCTAAGAAAACTTGCAAGTTTTGGGTTCTCAACACAATATGTAAATCTTTTCAAATCTTACATTATTAATTGAACACAATATGTAACTTATAAACAAGCGAAGTCTTTTGTTTATGATGTTAAATCTGGGGTTCCACAAGGTTCAAATCTGGTCCTCTATTCTTTGCAATTTATATTAATGATTTACCAGGTACAATCAAATTTTCAAAGTGTTTAGTGTACGCAGATGATGTTAAAATATATAAAGAAATTAGGGATATTACGGATACTAGGAAATTACAGACTGATATAAACATGGTTCATAGGTGGAATGTAGACAATGATATCAAGTTTAATATTAAGAAATGTTCATACATGATATTTACTAGAGCACGAAATAATGTGCGAAATGACAAGTATGTTATTAACGGCGAATTTGTAAAAAGAGTGTATTCAATTAAAGACCTAGGAGTAATTATTACCCATAATATGACTTTTACTGAGCATATTTCTTGCATTACCCAGAATGCCTACAGGAATCTTGGATTTCTAATAAGAAATGCTAAAAGTTTAAATGATATATGCTCTTTGTGTATGCTCTACAAAAGTTTAGTTAGAAGCAAATTAGAATATGCTTGTTCCGTATGGGCACCAAACTGTGATTCCCAGAAAAATATGATTGAACGTATACAGAAGAAATTTCTCAGATTTTTATATTATAAGAAGTATCGAATATCGCCAATAATTCTTAAAATACCATACAATGATTTATTAAATGAATTTGATTTTGTAAGCCTGTCAAATAGACGCGAAATTTCTCAACAAATGTTTCTGTATAAAATAATAAATGGACATATTGATAGTAGTTCTATACTAGAGAGAATATGGTTTAATGTGAGACAGGGTCATTTACGTAATAGATGTTTACTCTCATACAAAATCCCAAGAACAGAAATGTATAAAGGTTCCCCAATACAAAAATGACATTTCAATATAACAAGATCTCAAACCATTTGGTGGACTTGGATTTCGGCATGACACGAACCAAATTTATGAATATGTTAAAGGGGTATCTCTCTTAATAATGTATTTATTATGAGAATTGGATTTGTCATATTGAAGTTTGTTGTAATGATATATTGTACCAGTGTTTGTGATACTTGTTATGTGTAATTCAGATGAAATGTGTAAATATCTGAAAATTTCTGTTGTCACAGTTAAGCAGTAAATCTGTTCTGTCACCAAGATGTCTGTATATATATATATATATATATATATATATATATATATATATATATATATATATATATATATAATGTATTATCTGTCTATGTTTGTGAATATGTGTGTGTGTAAATGAGGAAGGAGGGAGAATGTGTACGTGCGTACTTACAAGTTGTAAGTTAAAATGTAATATTTTGATATTACCTTTCTGCAATTGGAGACTTGTCTCTGTTGAAGGGAAATAAATAAATATTGGCGGATTGGACATTTCAGACATTGGATTTCATTTATGCGACTTCAGAAATTGGAATTAATTATTTCTTTTTGGCAACTGCAGGCCGTAAAGGGGAGGGTTGTTTTTTCTAAATGACTTGTGGGATGGGATAATTTGCGACTTCTTATTTTTATGATGGGAAGGGAGTGGAGGGTGGTATTCTGTGGAAAAGGACAAGGACTTTCAACGTAGGAGTTACTTCATTTTTGGACTTATAAATTTAACTTCGACCCGAAATTCAGTGCCTGGCCTTGGTAAAAAGAGGTAAGTTACCTTCTTAGGTTTAATTTTAGCCTTCATTTTTGGTATCTTCATGTATCAATGCGGAAAACAGTGAGAAATAGTGTTGGGGGCAGGTGACTTCGGCCAATTTCTAACATGCCTTTAAAAGGGACTCTATAGATAAAGGCGGGGCCGCGGTAGCGGTAAGTCAATTACCCCAGGGGCGGAGCCCGGAATCGGTGGGAAATTTGGACTTAACAATTTCAAACGACAAAATCTCAAATTTAAACGGCTGTACAGTCATAAATACTTCTTTCTGCGCTCCAATTTTTTTATTCACAATTAGAATCACATAATCTTCATAATGAAAGAAAAAAAATGAAAATTCGTGGGTGTAGAATAGGGTACCCGACCCGTACTCGTAATGTGAAAAATTGCAATTACTTTGATGAAAAATACTTACACGTTAAGGAATTTTCCGCAAAGCAGATAGGTAAGTACGAATGTCAAAAATTGACGAAACGAAGAAGTTATAGGTGTCCGAAGGATAGTAAATTTTTACCAAATTACAAATTAGGTGTAAAATAGAGGCTAGAGTCTAGTTTACGTCCTTCTTGCCTTTTGATGGTAACCGATGGGAGTTAACAACACTGCATGCTCGTCTTTGTGCCCGCGTTGTGAATGCATGTTAAAGAAGAACAGGTTCCAAAAATACCCCAAAAACTTCTAGATAGTGTAAAATACGTTTATCACCAGTGATAATTCAGTGCATCGTTCAAAACCATGGTAGCAGACAGCCGGAATTCCGGCATCTCTTACGGTAGCAGACAGCCGGCGCTCCGGCATCTCTTAGGGTAAGTAAGTTTGGTAACATTATCGTATGAGGGAAACGGATTCCTTCAAATTTACAGGAGAAAGTACTTACGGAAATAATTTTCTTTAGCGTTGTGGAAGTTCCTGAATGTAGATTTGATCCATTTTAATGTGAATGCGTGTTGTTTTCTGCGAAAATCTCTGTCCGACACGCTGTTTCTGCTCCCGCCATTTGCTTTCTGCACGAGAGTGCAATGTTCCGTGTGTTAAGATGATGCAACCCCGTAGCCAGTGTTTCAGCCTCGCCGTGTTTTCACTAGAACATGACGTGTCGAGTGTTTTTTTTTTAACTATGCTTGCCTAACCTAACCTTACGGAAAATGGTTTTTGGGGCTAATGTCAATGGTTTGTGAGGCTAACGTCAATGGTTTGCGATGTATTAGCATAATTTCAAATCCAGGCACGAAAGTAGATATTTCCCGGTGAACGAGGTTGAAACACTGCATAAATCGACAAAACACTCTCAGAATGCCCCCTAAACCAGTATGCTATCATGGCCATAATGTGTTACAGAGTCGAAACAACAAGTAACAGTAAGGGTAACAGTTTCATGCATCGGAGACACATTTCTTCAATTTTACACAAGAAACTACTTACGGAAATGAGTTTGTCCAAGGTTTACAACCTCCGTCGATATATATTCTTCCTAAAACTTCATCCTACAATGCAGCAGAACAATAAATAATCACTTTTCATGTAATAATATTGCGCATTTTGTGAAAATCGACAACATCATGCCGTTGTTTCCAAGATGTACCTGCAGATGGCTCTAGCGTCGGAAGTCACGCGATCTCGCTAGTGGAATCAGGGTTTCCAAACGCGCAATTTTTTTCGAGAAACGCGAGTTTTTTTTTTCTTCAAGAAACGCGCGGTTTTTTTTTCGAGAAAGGAAAATGGTTTTTCGATGAATTTAGGGGTGAAATGGGTGCTAATGGAACCTAACCTAACAGGCCTAACCTAACCTCGGTACCCGTGGATGGTTTTTGGGGCTAACGTCAATGGTTTGTGGGGCTACCCGTGGATGGTTTTTGGGGCTAACGTCAATGGGGTACTATTATCGTATGGGTGAAACACCTCAGAATCATATATTTCGGACTTCTTTACATCGCTAACGTGTTGCGGAACATTTCTTAAGGCGAAATAATGCATTTCTAACTAAGATAATGTTTATTTCCTCTATTTACGAGTACTTACTGTTACTTGTTGTTTCGAATCTGTAACACATTATGGCCGTGATAGCATACTGGTTTAGGGGGCGTTCTGAGAGTGTTTTGTCGATTTATGCAGTGGTGCAACCTCGTTCACCGGAAAATATCTACTTTCGTGCCCCTATTTGAAATTATGCTAATACGTCGCATTTACGTGTAGAACTTGTGAAATAACCTTGCGATTTACCACGTTCATTTTCCATAAACAGCAATTCGGAACCATCTTCCTTTCGCAATTCGGAACCATCTTTCTTTCGCAATTCGTTAATGCTCTTCCTTTACGCACAACACTCTTGCAACCTTCAACATTGACGTCAGACGAGGAATGCCTACGTGGTTAGGTTAGGCCTGTTAGGTTAGGTTCCATTAGCATAAATACAAAGAAAAAATAACATTTTCGCTAAGAGACGCGTTACCTTTGTATTGCCTAACATGAAAAAGGTCTCTCCTGTGACGTCAGAACACAATGTTGCTAGGGTGTTGTGCGATAAGTGACACCCATTCGGGTCGGAACCATCTTTCTTTCGAAATTTGTTAATGCTCTTCCTTTACGCACAACACTCTTGCAACCTTGAATATTGACGTCAGACGAGGAATGCCTACGTGGTTAGGTTAGGCCTGTTAGGTTAGGTTCCATTAGCATAATTACAAAGAAAAATTATAAAAAAACCTCTCTCCTGTGACGTCGGAACACAATGTTGCTACAATGTTGTGCGATAAGTGACACCAATTCGGAAAAAATGGCTTGTTCCGAACTCGACAGGTGGTTCTAGTGAAAACACGGCGAGGCTGAAACACTGGCTACGGGGTTGCATCGTCTTAACACACGGAACATTGCACTCTCATGCAAAAAGCAAATGGCGTGAGGAGAAACAGCGTGTCGGACAGAGATTTTCGCAGAAAACAACACGCATTCACATTAAAATGGATCAAATCTACATTCAGGAACTTCCAAAACGCTCAAGAAAATGATTTCCGTAAGTACTTTCTCCTGTAAATTTGAAGGAAATTTCAAGGAATCCGTTTTGCCCATACGATAATGTTACCGTCAATGGTTTGTGGGGCTACCCGTGGATGGTTTTTGGGGCTAACGTCAATGGTTTGTGGGGCTACCCGTGCATGGTTTTTGATCCCCGGTTTTTTACAACTTTCATGCACAATAGAGTTGGAAACATTGATATTCGAAAACAAAAGAAGCGTTACAATTCGCAAAGCAAGCGATATCGCACCGTGACGTGCTTTCCGTACCATTAAGGAAAATGGTTTATTTTAGCAGAAAAAGTGTTTGTTTTCGTGCAAAACGCATATTGGCACCTTCCACTATGTTCCGCAATACATAATTGGTAAGTACAAACCACAAGAAAGACAAAATATCCGATTTAAATGTGTCTCCGATGCATGAAACTGTTACCACAGTAAGTAGTCGTAAATCTTAGAAATAGACATTGATATGCATTATTTCACTTCAGGAAATGTTCCATATTCGAAAATAACACGTTAGCAATGTACAGAAGTCCGAAATATATGATTGGTAGGTGTTTCCCTCATACGATAATAGTACCGTAAGTTTTTCTTTTTACACTTTATGTCACTAACCATTCATGGGAACGAGGTATACCTACGAGGTTAGGTTAGGTTCCATTAGCACTCATTTCACCCCTAAATATGTGCTTCATCATCGAAAAATGTCCTCAGTACGTTCAATCACGCATATCCGGACAACATCGTTTTTTTCTCGATTTTCTCCTCCAGGAAATTTTTCCTCGCCTTGGGATTTAGTTTGTTGAATTCCTTACACAATAACCTTTCCAACGATATATGACACGTATTCCTTAGGAAAAGGACGTAAACTAGACTCTTACCAAAATAGATTCTATTAGTATGTACGTTACTCTAATCTGAATTTATTATGGATTTTTGTACAGAAAGAAACACTTGGGTCTTTCATTTAATGTCGTAAGTACCGACCTTCTTCAGATTCATCCTCGCGATCCATAGCGCAATCCACTGTCTTGGCCAATTTTGGTTTTACAGTCATTTTGTGAATGTGACAGCCAACCGAATGTATATGACAATTTTTCAACAAACTGTGTGTCAATGTTTAATAAATAAAGTGCACATTTTAAAACATGGAACACGGTTTTCAAAGTAATGTTTACTTCTAGGCGCCTTACAGCTTTGGAAAAAAACACAGACTACAGGGGTAGTGAGCAAACTAATGTTTTCATTCTTTCTCTCTTTTCGGCTAAACAGTGGGCCCGTTCCGAAAGTCGCACGAGTTAAACAAGTTATGGTAAATAAGTGCTTCCGTTCCGTGCATTTCGTGATTTTCATTATGCTGTCTACAGGTGTGCGGGATTCCGAAAAGTCGGGACCGGGATCGGAAAAAAATTTTCGTCCCGATCCCGACTTTTCGGGATCCCGAGCAGTCGGGAAATACCGAATGATCAACTTATCGTAAGTTGTTAGTTTTCATTCCAGAAATGCAAAAACAATCACGTAAGATGAAAATGACGTGTAGAATTCGAGATTTCAAGAGCTTCGGGAAATTTCGAACATTTACCGTCCTGAAAATTTCCCGACTTAGTCCGGAAGTTGCGAATTTTTCCCGTCCCGAATGTCGGGATTAAAATAATTTCCCGTCCCCACCCAAAAAATTCTGTCCCGCACACCCTTAATGCTGTCCCAGAAGTCGCATTCCGTGCGTTTCGTGCAAGAACGAGATTCACCAAACGTATGGGTCAGGAGGCTGGTTTGTTCCGCGAGAACCGTCTGCTGCTTGCTGACAACGCGCGTGCTGATGGATTCAAACTGCACTAGTTTGGAAAATGTATTGTAATTTTAACAGATAGCGATATGAAGCAACTTGCACAAGATGAATGTGCCTTAACTGTTCTTAGAATGTGATTAAAATTAGTAAGACCGTCCACAGTAGAGATATTTTTGCCATAAGAACTTTCCTTCCGCTGGACGCCATGTGGGAACTTTCTCTAAAGAAAACGGAATATTTAGTTTAATTTTCTTACATAAACCTAGTAAAAATTGGTATTTTGTTGTAAGACAAAGACAATCATTGTAATCATCCTTATTACTGTAGAGGAAGCTTCTATCCAAGCTCCCCTATGGGAAATGGCATTACAAAATAGATTTGTAGTTTATCGACCATCTTCTATGGAAGAAGGGTGTAATTCAAAATTTTGAAACTGTGTTGGTTCGAAGCAGGCATTGTTCTCTGCTTATTGACGTCTTTCAGTAAGCGGAGATTCAATTCATTGTCAACACATTGTGTAATTCAGACCGAATGACAATAGTGCTGGACAATTCGCCTACTGTTTCTTTCGCTTTCGCCGTTGGGTGTACATGAATATTGTTATTTTACAGTAAGAGATAAAATATAGGGTGCAGATAGTTTAGTTGCTTATCTCCCAACTATGTTTCCGGAGTTAACTGCTTCTTCCAGCTAACTCTTCAATCCGTGGCGGTGATTGCATTCCAAATGTGCGGGAAAAGGGGGGCAATGACAGTTTACTTTCCCTTCATAAAATTACATAAGGTTTAGCATACTACGGGGGCAAAAGTAGCAAAAAATGGGGGGCAACTGCCCTCTAATCGCCACTACTGTCTTCAGTTATGCGCATCAAAAAGACAATTTTTAAAATCGTAATACGTCGAGAACACTCGGGTGTACACGTCAGTTACATCAATATAAGTGATGATATGGTATAAAATAAGGAAAGTTAAGGAATTTTCTACAGCAAAGTACAGGATGTCCCAAAAGTTTCTATACAAAGGGAAAAACAACTTTACTCAGTTGTGTTACAGAATGTTCTCAATGTGGTAGCCATGAAGTCTCAGACACAGATCAACGAGTTTGCGCCAGTTTTGCCGAAAATGTAGCAAGATGTCTGACGTCGCATGAGTGCAGGCGTCGATGATGCGAGCTTTCAGATGAAGCATATCCCTGATTTTCTCCTGGTAGACGATGGACTTCAAAAGTCCCCACAGGTAAAAATCAAAGGGAGGACGAGTAGTTAATTCAGTATTTCTCTTCTCTCGCGACGCTTTTCTGCATCTTTTGGCTAATCGCGACAATGAGGATGAATGACGATAGATAGTGTTCGAAGTGTAAGTGCAGGAGGATAATATACCCAGTCAACCAAGCAAACTTAAATAAAGCATCACCACCATCTGTCTCTCATTTCATCCACTTTAACCATAGGGCCTCCCCCATGGCGCAGTGGTAGCGGCATTACCTTGTAATCGAGGGGTCCCGGGTTCGATACCCGGTGGAGGCACAAGTGGTTCGGATCCCACTTTAAACTGTAGGTCCAGTCCCGATTAGCCTTACTGTGCATAAAGTGGACGTAAAACACCAACTCAAACCAAACTTTAACCATAGGAGCATTCCCAACGCTATCGCCAAGGCTGGAGCAAACATCCCTCCCACCTAACAATTTTCACTTCAAGGGCTGATGATTGGATGAAATTAATGAAAGGATATTTACAAAGGAACAGCAATCCCCAAATTTCAGCCCCAGACAGGCTTTTAAAAATATAGACGATACCGAGACCGAGACGGGCTTGTAATAATCGAAACGAGAACAGACACTTGAAACCATAGGCGGAGTTCTGGAGGGGCCAGGGGGACCTGCCGCCCCCCCAACTTAAAAAAGACTAAAAAAATAACACATGATTAAGTTCAGTTACTACTTTTTTGTTATGAAGCCATACCGCAAATCTTGACGTTTGGCATGATGGCATGTGCGGTAATTGCGCCGCAATAGCGGGTCTTAGACGATTTGATTGATGTGTACAGTTTGAAGAAAGAAAGATGTAAAACGACTTTGTGTTGAGTCAACAGTTACTGCTGAGGCATCAAAAGAACTTTTCAATTTAATATTTCTAAAATTTCTGAAGCTTACTATTGTACCGTAACTTTTTTAAAGTAATACGAGTATTGTATCAATAAAAAATTAATGAAATGCAATTTAATCTTACTCTTTTGCTTCTTTTAAAACCGATAACCAATATACTTATTAATATTTGTTTTCTTAAGCGAGGAAATTTAACATTTTCAAATCTAAAAGGCATAAAACGCAGTGTTTTTAAGTTGTTTTTTTATTTCCGGGGGAATGCCTCCGAACCCCTTATAAACTAGGGGATATTCAGTACCTGAGGGTTATTGAATATCCCCTAGTTTATAATATCATATGCTTCTCCCAGAGTCTGCCCCCCAAAGCAAAAGCTCAAACTCCGCCCATGCTTGAGACCTTAGAGTATAGAAGAGCTATTCGGGACTGGACCTACAGTTTAAAGAGGATTCCGAACCACCATGTGCCTCCACCGGTATAGAACTGAGGACCCGTTTATTACAAGGCGACGACGTTACCACTACGCCACCGGGAGGCCCTCTTCTCGACATCTGATGCTTGAGAATGTAAATTGAATTGTTTTCAGCTGGATAGGGACCAACATAATTAAAAATATATCATTTTCCCTTCAAAACAGAGTATACGTAAGCCATACATTATTAACATAAGTGTTAAAATGTGAATTTGATCACAGGAACGTTAAATCATCATCCATACAAAAGGTTACATACTTCCAATGGCGCAACTACAGGGGGAGCAGGCGGCATTGCTCCCACCAACGTTTGACGGAAATGAGTTCTGGGGGGGGCAAACTTTGACGGCCAAGTGTACCTGCAGGGGCAATTACCACCCACAACTTCAAATTTTATGCAAATAAAAATACTTTTCGTAAAATTTTCTTACTCGCTTCGCTCGCAACGCCTGATTTTCTCAGTCTTATCAACTTCAGAACCGTAGCTAGGGGATGGCGGGAATCGGTCCTGGGTGCCGAACGACCCAAATAAATTGTAAAATTGATTGATTGATTTGTGTTTTTTAAGTACACTTTATGAATGGAAAGGCTAATCGGGACTGGACTTACAGTTTAAAGTGGGACCCGAACCACTGTGCCATGTGCCCCCACTGGGTATCGAATCCGTGACCCCTTGACCATATGGCGACGATGTTACCATTACAACATCGGGGAGGCCCAAATGTTGTAAAGGAGAGAATACATTGGCGTCCCTTGAAATTATTTGCGCCCTATTAAATCAATATTGATTTCAGCCTGCAAAAAAAATGGATCCAAAAAGTTTCTTGCTTGCGACTTTGATTTTGTTTTAAATGCATGAACAATTGTTTTGAGAAAAGGGAGCGTGCACATTTCAGATACAATTTATGTAATTTTTGCTGTTGATTTATTGTGAGATGGATGAATTGGTTGTGCAATGTATTTAAATAATATATGTTGTATATAATATGTATTATGTAAACTTTGAATACGCACACAATTTAGTGTCCACATCGCTCCATGTTGCATATATGTGAAACATATATCGTGCATGAAAGTTATACATGTTAATGTAAAAAACAATTATATTTGGAATGCATTTATCAAGCCTTTTCTGTCTTTCAAAAATAGTTTGTGTATCTTTTGTTCGAACACAAATGCTATAGCACCAATTTCTACCACCTTTTTGCATAATTTACAAGGGTAATAACATCTTTGATACTACCACTATCACTACTAGTACTACTACTGCTACTACTAGTACTACTACTACTAATAATAATAATAATAATAATAATAATAATGTTGGTCCCGGGTTCGAATCCCGGCTTGGGCATGGATGTTTATTATTAACATTATTAATATTAGCATTCTTGTTATTAAAATTATTATTATTATTGTTGGTACTTGCCCTCCCCCCCCCCAGACAAAAAATCGTGGTTGCGCCTCTGCATACTCCTTTACAAACATTCGATCACGTAATTTAAACATAATTATCAGCCAATTGTACTGTATTCTTTATAAAGTTGCGTAACAATTTACTACCCAATGCCCTTGACAATATAAAGATTGATTTATACGTCCATAGTAAAAACTGCTAAAAGCGGTAATCCCAAATGAAAGGAAATAATAATATACGTCCATAGTAAAATATAAGCGGATTAACTTAATCCTATTTGTGTTTGACGTAATGCCATTATTTTCAAACTATTTACTCGATCCTGTCCTAATCTTAATTATCTCACGCCTGGATACGTATGTACAGTGCCGGATCTACAAGCCGCAGTTATTGACATAGTAGAGGTTTCTTATATGCGTTTGTAAATATAAACCTTGTTACTCAGGGGTACAGAAACGAATACAATATATATAGGTGCATACAGCACCGTGCCATGAAGGCATAATTAGCGTATGTGGGGGTAGGACCCCACATATTTTCGATGTCGGCCATCATGGAGGGGATGTGATCAGCACCACGCTGCGCTTGCCTTTACCCCCTCTTAGGGACTATTTGATTTGAGTCTGCGTGGGCCCTAGAGCTGCTATACGCGAGGACAAAGCCGGAAAAATTCCGACCTTAGATCAGCCACCCCGGGCCACATACATATATCATACCCCCTTCCCATTTAAAAAATTTGAGTTGAATTCAATATGGCGGCCACCAATATGGCAGACGTTCGCTTGAAACACACCAATGTGGTTCTCCCTAAGCCTATCCTGTTTCTGTCATGACCATTTGTCTACCCAGCTTAACTCTTTTACTTTTTATAGGGGGTGTTAATGTACTTTTGAATCACCCTGTAGGCCCTTATATAACTTCTGTCAACATGAGATCAAGAATTACACCAGATTTATAGATCCAGCACTGCGTATATGTAGTCAAAACATGCGAAACATGTATGCACATAAATATACATAATAAATCGCTGATATATGTAAACAAATATGTAAAAAATATTTCACACCGAAGCGACACGTGTAGCGTGTCATGCCGCTACGGTATGAAACGTTACTGTTGATTGACTCGTTTCCAAGCGACATGTGTCGTGCGTCGCTTCGGTCTGAAATCTTCCTATAATAATTTTCCTGATCTTGGATCGTCTCCATTCGATGTTCATTTTTAAGGGGCCGTTGACCGATTGTATTCCTTCGAGAATTACGTGGAATTATTTTTGTGTCTACATATTGCAATGCTTTAATATGAAACCTGTTTCAGGGCGCAGAGACAACAAATAAACGCGATATTTGATTCCAAAGTATATCCCGCGTATAGAAAAATCTTTGAGTATTCTCACCGTTTCTTTTTCGTAAAAACTTGTTGTATGCACATAGTGAGAAAAAGAAACACACATGCAAATGATAACGCCGCCAAACGCTGAAACAATCCGGAAAAAAGTTCCTTCTAACCTATAGTGCAGAAGGCCTTAGAAAGAACGCTTCTCGGGCTTACAGCAGACGACAATATGGGGGTGTGTCTGAGAGAACCAATCAGGTCCGCGAATGAGCGAGCCCGGTTGCCACAGCTAGCTCGCCGCACCTTTCTGGAAGGGTGAGTGACCTCTGCCTCTTGCTACCTCGGCCTGATTGTTCGGCTGAGGAGCAGACGACACGAGAGTATCGGCAATAGTGTGCGAGCGACGTCTGCTGTTAGCCCGCGAAACGATCTTTCTAAGGCCTTCTGCACTATAGGTTAGAAGGAACTTTTTTCCGGATTGTTTCAGCGTTTGGCGGCGTTGTGAATATCTGGAATCTACCCGTTTTGTCTCATCACAAATGGCAACGGGACTTTGCGGTTCGTTTAATTTTTTTAGATATATCACAATAGTACATATTATATCATTTGTGTAAGTTTCCCTTGTATGTGGAGTTACGTCGTTGTCGCAAGGGGGTTTAGCATAGTATGATAGCGTCCAGTGGTGTGCCCAAAGGGGGGGAGTTGGTGGGGGTTTAACTCCCCCCCTTTTGGCACAGTATTCCTAAAAAGAAGAACGTAAAAGGCATGAAAAATGGCAAAATGAGGGCTCACCACTAAAAAAATATTTGTAAGCCCCCCTATCGGAAATTCTGGGCACGCCACTGATAGCGTCCATGTTGCCTTCATCAAATAATTAATATTATTTGTCGCGTCTCGTGGATTAGATTTTTCTGACAGAGATATCCTCCTGCACAAGATCTTTCCACAAATTTTGGTTGCCATAGTTTCGTAGCTACGCAAGCCACGAAATATCGCAATATCACAATAGTTTTCGTGGCTATGTAAGGCCTTTAAAACTATTGATAACATATAGGCAACAGCGAATGTAAACCCCAATACGATTCACATGAATGCTCTAGAATAAATTCTAAGGAGATGTAATTTTTCTGAATTTGCAATAATATACTTTTTCCTTTACATCACGTTAGATCACGTCAAAAAAAAGTTTGCGCTCGGATTGTAATTCCTGTTGACGCAAACAGAAAATTGCCAGAAATAGCAAAATAATGATTGGGATGATGATGACAATAATAATAATAATAATTGACGAGTTTGGAGGGGTTTTGTGTCACGTAGACATGACCTTCGGGGCATAGACGTCCGGAAGGAGGTCAACGGGGAAATGAATGTCCACCTAAAAAGTATATATTTCACACATAATTTTATTTCAGGCACAGTCATTTGTTAATTATTATAAAGGTGTTGAAGGAACATGGTAATTTCAGACTGAATCAGTGATTTTTTGAGGGGGGCATCACTATAATGAGTAGTTGTATTGATGATATTACCAGCTCGATAAATGATGAGCCCCCCTCCAGCAGATTTGCTTACACTTAAAACAAGCTCAACATGAGCATATGAGCTTTTTGCTCAAGTGTGGAACCCTGTCTAATCCAAGATTTTTGTAAAAATGCCCTCGGGAATTTTCTGAGAAATGATGAGCCCCTCAGATTGATTTACCTATACTTAAAACTATGCTAAGTTCTCTTATCATCTTATTGCTTATAGTGTGTTTTTTCTGTCAAAATCCCAGGAATCTTGAATTGATATTTATTGAGTTCTAAGACCCAGTAGAGTGTGGTGCATAGTTTTTATTGCCTTGTAATCAAAAGGCTCGGGTTTGAATCCTGGTAAAATGTGAGGCCTCCCCTGATGGCAAAATGATAATATTGTTGTCTTGTAAACAAGGGGCTCTGGGTTCGAGTCCTGATAGATTGAAATATGTGTGGCAAAATAATATTTCCATACGTGAGATTTTGAGAATAATTACTGCTAGTTGATAGCTCCCAGATCTGAAACCCCCCTCCCTCCTCTGCTCAGACAGATTCGGCCATGTATGTAAAAGCTATATCTGTGTGATTGTTGTTTATAAATTTGTCAAAAATATGGCTTTTTTGATATTGTTTTTGGCAATATTTCTATGCTCTATAACTTACAGATCTAATTTAATATACAAATTTGAGCTGTTGCCTGCTTTTTTCCAATCTCTGATCAATTCCATTGCTTGG
The DNA here is from genome assembly GCF_977018435.1 of Lepisma saccharinum. Classification (NCBI taxonomy): domain Eukaryota; kingdom Metazoa; phylum Arthropoda; class Insecta; order Zygentoma; family Lepismatidae; genus Lepisma; species Lepisma saccharinum. The sequence goes on from NC_139246.1 coordinate 13,595,363, forward strand.
GGTAAGCAATTATAGCTCGGAAATGCATGAATTGATATTAATCTATCAAAAGACTAATGTTTTGCCTCCATGCCTTGCCGGCACGCAAGAGATAAAATCTACACGCTAGAAGGGAGCATTAATGATTTTTCTGTACGATTCACTGAAGGGGCCATTAATCTTTCTGTGCGACAGGGGAAAAAGTGTAACATGTCTGCAACATGTAAAAGTGTAACAAAGATTATTGAGATAAAAATACATATTTTCACACTGTGGCAATGAACTGCCCCCCTTCATGCTGAAAGCAATTCTATTCTGATAATATAAGCCTAGGCAAAGACTTAGAGAATAATTCATTGTACAGACAAAATCCAATTTTATCTGTATTAGCTTCTGGGTTCTGAGACCCAGTAAAATGTGGGCATATTCCATTTGGAGACGTATTAATATTGTGGCATTGTAATCAGGGGCTTTGGGTTTGAGTCTTGATAAAATATATAAGATTGAAATATATACAACTGCCCACACATAAGATATTAACTGCTAGCTGATATACAGTTGAGGTTTGTGTGTTGTTGTACAACAGGATAATAGAACAAATATCTTCTAGAATTGCTCCGTGACTCTCTCATTTCTTACATCATAAACATATGATTTTTCACCTATAAGAATAACACTACATATGGTGTCATCAGGTAATGCCTCATGGAATTCACAGATAATTTTAATATTTGTTCTGTCATTCACCACAACTTGTTTTCTTTTTGAAGTGTTGATTACAAACATGGGTCTCTGTGCTTTGAATTCATCTGGAGTGTAATACATATCAGTATTGCCTGTAGTGACACGTTTGAAGGAAGAAAATGCCTCATATAATTTGAGGAAATCATTCTTGGACATGTCTAAATTATAATTTTCTCTAGGAAAGACCTCATTTCTGCCATTTTTAAGATATATGTTCTTGATGTTGCAGTTATCAAATTTGCTTGAATTTTTTCCTGATTATTGTGTCTTCCAGTCTGAAACAATACCACTACAAAATCAGGCATGTCGTATTGAATACTGGAGAATGAATTTGTAGCATCAAATTCATAATAAGAACCAGATGCGGGCTTCTGTACACATTGATATGTATAAAATTGCAGAGGAACCTGTGGATTTTTTATTATATCAGCTTTGTATTTAAGAGCATAACTGGCCTCATATTCAACAACAGGGATTCTTAACTCCATAGTCTGAATAATACACTTGCCTGCATCTGGTAGGGTATTAGGCAGAGCTTCTCCTGTAGAGTTTAATGCACTGTACCTCATCAAAGCATTATTATCATTTGCAGCTCTTCTAAATGTGATTCTTAACCCACCCTTCCACATAATATCTTTGAAATCTGAGAAGAATCCTGGCAATAGGCGCATAGGGAACAGCACTGTGTGGCTCTTAGATATAATTTTATCACCAGCCTCAAATCCACCGATTCTGTAGTAAGAAGCCTCGGTTTTGGATAATTTTAATGTTGCCAAAGCTGTGGAGGTAATGCCGGGATAATCCACTCTGTTTATAACAACACCATGCTTTCTGATCTCAATTTCAGAGAACAGATGCGGCACAAAATTATCTACCAATCTTATATTTGAATTTGCCGGGTAATCTGTACCATCGAGCTTTACAACATCAAATTTGATGTATAGATCTGCTCTGTGGGGGTGTATAAAGCCATCCCCTACATCAAGATCAACCTCAATCTCTGTGTTGGGTTGATTTAAATTTGCAAATGTCCTCCTGTTTGGGGGGAATGATTGTAGCTCATAACTCTCAATATTTTCCATTGTATGTATTTTTATTTAAATATTAATCTCTATGATTGCAGTTGTTGTGGCTCCAGCAAAATCAACTAATTCTTCTTTTTCATTAGTGACCATCAATTCAATATAATCTATTCTATTATGGCACACAGGAAAATATAATGTTGGGGATGGATTGTAGATGATGGGCTCCATGAATTCAGAATTAGGTTTGAATGTTGCAATGATGCCGGTTTGTTTGTGAGTGCCTATGCCATTTGATTTGGTGATCATACCCTCGGCCACATTACAGTGAATATTCAGAGTCTCTATGGCTAAGAATTTAGGTATATTCATAGCAGTGTGTTTGATGGCCGGTTCAAGTTTTGTGTTGTTCTCAAAGCCTAACAGCTCTCCTATAGTACCCAGATCCACTGTTTCTGTAGCAGATACAATCTCTACTCTGTGAGTGACAGAATTTTGACTTAACACTACACCTCTGGGTAGTTGAGCATTTAGAGTGGACAGATTATATTGCCCTGGAGTGATGACAATTTTTTGATCCCCTACTGCAATTTTGTTGTTGTGGTGTGTAATATTAGGGATCAAGTACATGCCATAAAATGCTCTGAGAGCTATTGTTTTGGGATACACTATATCATCATGCAATTTGAGTTTCAATATTGAATTTTGGCTGGTGAGATGGAATACCCCCATGATGTTTTAAATACCACAGGGCCTTTTGAAAATTTTCAATTGATGGTTTATTTATTTGAGACATATATCTAAGAACAGATAAACACAAATGTCCACAATTAACATCTTTGAAGTTTTGAACACGGGCATTATTGTAATAAAGATTAGCTGAATTTAGATATTTTATTAAATTTTCAGGTGGAACACCTCCAAATGAATCAAACACAAATGCCTCATTTTTTAAATATTTAAGATAACAAATCCAGTGAGTGCCCTGATTTTTGTACTTATCCAAATTAACAATGCCACACTCTTTGTTGAGTGGTTGTTCTGGTAAAGAATCAGACATGTACACACCTCTAAAATGTTTGATGCCCAGAGGCTTGATTAAAGCTTCAATATCTTGGTTTGTAAGCGGCTCTTGTTTTTTTTAAACTTATTCATGGCTCTGTTAACACCTTTGCCTTGTTTCTCAATGGCCAGGTTATGGCGCCTCTGCTCATCTAATTCTGCCCTATTTTTCTTGGCATCTATTACTGTTTTTGCTATGGCAGCTGATCCCCCAGCCAAGCTCCCAACAGCCCCAAGTGCTGCTAAAATGGCCGGGATGGTAAATATAAATCCACCCACATGTGATTTTTTTCTTGATTGTTGTAATTTTTTTAATTGGGGGGTACTAAGCAACAATTTCATACCATGCCCTTTTGCAATACAAGAATTTTTTTGTTGCGCTGCTTTTTGGTTAAAAGACTATCAATAGTTTTAAGAGATTTAAGACCTGCATAAGGTATTTGATATATTACACCCTTGGCCTTCATTGTAGGTTTATTATATACATATTCACAGCCCCCACCCCAATTTTTGTTTGGTGCTCATAGCTATGGTGGTTCCCAATGCTGCTATTTTTTCACTCAAAGATGCATCTTTGCTTACAAATCTACCAAATACAGCCTCTTCTAATTTCTTGTCTGCAACATGTCTCTTGTCAAGATCAGTATGTGTGTTGTATGCTATGTCATGGTCTCTACAAGCAGCATCTAGGGGATTAACACCAGGATCCCCTCTGTTTAATCTATGATCCAGTTTTGTGCCTGGACCACAATATTGATAACCTGGAATGTGTAGTTCAAATGGCAACTTGTTTATAATGTCATTAACAAGCCCCCGGCCCTCAGAAATATTCCAAAATTTAGGTGGTAGAGTATTAATAATTTTTATAAGATATCCAATCCCCTTAGTGTCATTCACTATAAAATTAGACAATTTGGTGCTTATCATGTCCATAATTCCAACCTTTTCATTGTAAAAATTGTGGTTGCCAGCATTTTCCTCCCCAGCTATCACCAATAACCTATCTACAAGTTTCCTGACATCATCAACCCACACAAATTCTTTAGGCAGGGTGTTGTATTGTTTGATTCCACTGCCAGTCTTGATCTGTGACCATATGGGCTTGATTAAATTGTTGTATTTTGCCCCACTGCTAGACTTGACTCTTTTTTGTGTGGGATCATTGTTCTGGTATAGAGCATCTGATTTTATTAATATTTCTTTGTAATATTCATAATCTTGATCTGTATAGCTGCCAGGCCTTTTCCTAGTCATCAGTTCCCACAATCCAGGTGTTCCGGGGTACTTAACAAAAGCACCTTTTTCTCCAAGATGAGATTCTGAATATACAATCAGATCATCTCCCATAAATGTTACTCTGAAATTGCCAATTCTATGTATGATGCTACCATCAAGCTCTGTGTCAGCATATAAGCCAAAAACCTCATCTTTATTGTCTTTAGGTGTGGTTAAATATTTTTGAGCAAGAAGACCCAATTCAATAGGATCCTGAGTAGCTTCAATTCTTCGAGGAGCAATAGGACTAGGTGTATGAATACTGGAAAGTGGGGTGAATGGATAATCTAATATGTTCCTTGCAGCTACAGGTACAAGCTCTGTGATCAAATTTTGATTTTGCTCTGTAACAGTTTTGATATTTTTACCTAATTCACTAATAGCATCGATAATAGGCTGTTCTGTTTGCTTGTGTTTTTCATAAATTCCTCGGTTCTCTGATTTCCATCCCTTAAATCTTTTTACAAGATAATCTCTTAATTTAAGATCATCAATGATTGGCCTTTTCATGGTTATTTATTTATGTTTCAATGTCTAGAAAATTGTTGATTTTATTTCTATATTTGCCAGTATTAGGTTTTCTTGTCATATCAATTGTGACAAACCCATAGCTGTCCTGGTTCCAGCACCTACTGCAAAACTTGGAAAAATCATTGTAGCTCAAGTCCCCACCTACATATTCATCATGTATGTGTTTGAGGTTGGTATGATCTTGATGAAACACACATATAAAATTGCTGTTGTCTCGGATCAGCTGCTTGGGTATTTTTGAAAAAGTCTGTGCCAGGTAGAAGCAATCAATGTTTTTGTGCCGGCCCTGTGTGAAGAAATTTCTAACCTTGTTTTGATTATCCAGTATAATGTCATCAAACACAACAACAGAATTATCGAGACATTCATGAAGTGGCTTAACATCTGGTTCAAAAGTGGCAATATCCAATCCATCATATAGCTTCATCAGCTGCTGATATTTTAATTGTTCCAAGCTCTTAGAGAAAACATACAAGTGCCTGTTTTTCCAGTCTAACCAGTTGGGTGCCAATAAAAAATTATCAACCATTAGTGTAGTTTTACCACAAGCTGATGGCCCAACAATAAGACATCTAATATTTTCAGGTAGCAACTTGCCATTTCTCTTAATCTGCTGTTCAGGTTCTGGCAGCCTTTTTATAACATCCCAGGTGCTCATATTATCACTTTGTTTGCATCGATCCAGCTGTGTTCTGGAAATCCTAGCCATTTGACAAGTAACTTGTTGCCTTTTCTGCGGATGATTTTTTCTATGAGATATGTGTCAGGCTGTTTAGTTTTGCTGAGCTCTTGTTCATAGAACCGGCCTTTGAGAATTTCTCCTCGGTGGTCTTTTATAATATATGTGTTAAGGGTCCCAGGTTTAATTTGAACCACTGTAAATAATTCGGTGCTCCAGTTTCTTGTAAAGCCTCTTTTGAATAAGTGCTTATATTTGCTGATTCTTACTTGATCACCCACCCTGTATTTGGCCTTTCTTGTTGTTGGCTGGTATCTAGGATAATAAACAGTCCTGATCAATTTTTGCTCATCAGATGGAGTTACTTCAGAGGGTGTCATGTTGATTGTGGAATGGACCGAGTTGTTATATTTATGTAGAAGTTCTGGAAGAATATTAATCCATTTATAATTACCTTGGAGGGTAAATTGTTTATACATAAGATTTTTTAAGGTTCTGTTGAATCTCTCTACAATTGAGGCTTTGAGATCACTGTAACTCGAGTAATGTTGTATTGACTGGCTTTTAATAAATTGTTGGAACACAGAATTATAAAATTCTTTGCCATTATCTGTTTGCAAATAGCGCGGTGATCTTCCACTCTGATTGATGATTGTCCTGAAGGCTTCTGTAACACATTTTCCAGTCTTGGATTTGAGTGGCACAGCCCAGGCAAATTTTGAAAATGTGTCTATTACAGTGAGTAGATACTTGTAGCCCTTGTTGATTTTGTCTAAGTTTTTCAACTGCCCACTTGACAACTCAATCAAGTCGCTTTGCCATAAATCATCTATGCCCTTTGTGACTACTGGGAGTCTCTTAAAATTATGTCGGGCTTGTCTGTGTAATTCATCAACAATAATTTGTCTAGACATAATACGTAAACAAGAATATTGCAACTATAGGGTGTTCAGCAGCTGATACTGCAGGATTTTCTAAATATAATTTGTCCCCTATTTGTATTTTAAATTCCAGAGAGCCATCATCTTCAGTATAGGCTGTTTCTAATGTATTGGGATCTGTAAAATCCTCCAATTCTACACTGGTGATTTTCACTTTGTTATCAGCATTTGTTATTGATAAGGTGGGGTAGTGGTGTGCCTGTGGCTGAAGCCAATATTTGATCTTGATTGGTCTCAATGTGCCCCCAACAAAAAATTGGTAATAAAATTGTGCAGGGGACAGCATATATATTTTGCCGCCTGGTGTAAATGGTGAATCATATTCTTTGTTGGGGATGCTGTACAATTCAAGAATTACTGTATGTTTAGGATTCTCGATTATGCCTGTTATTTCTTTTTCTGCTGTAAGCAATCTGCTTGTTACAGATTCAAGGTGCTCATTGATGGTTCTAACAACATCATCATGGCCTGGCTTGATTTTTATGTCCACAATAAGTTTCTTGTATTGTTGCACAATCTCTTGAAGCTGGGTGGCAAAAACAGACAGAGCATTTGCTTGATTGGATTCCATGGTTCCTAGCTGTTGCTTGATATTAGCTACAATTTGTTGCAAATTTTCAACAACTGCCAATTTTGAATTTTGAGCAGTAAGATCATGGACCTGTCTTCTGATATCCTCAAACAGGGCATGCAGTTCATTAATATGTTGATTGGTTGGTAGAGTGGCCACTGTCTGAGTAAGTTGTTTGATCTCTGCCTGGATATTCTTGATATCTTCTGATTTCAATATCCTATTCACTGCCCTCTTAATATTTTTAAGTTCCTGTGATGTGGGAAGATTTGATACTGTATTTTGCAAAGATTCAAGTGCCAATTTCACATTGTTTAATTCAGAAGCATCAGCCACATTTTGCATAGCATTTTGGAGCAGGGCTATATCTGCCTGAGTGGGTGTGGATTGTTGTAAAATTTCAAGTTTTGTTTGGATATCATCTATCAAGTGATGAAAATGAGATAGTTCAGATTCAGTGTTGAGGTTTTCAAGCTTTGTGATTTGTTGCTGGACACTTACAAGTGTATCTACAATCCCAGGCAATCGGGATTCTAGTACATTTGCCAAATCACTTTGCACTGCTGCTATTGTACCTTCAAGATGGGTTATGGTACTTTGAATTTTTCCAAAATCTTCATATGTTTCAAGTTGCAGCTTAATATTTGCTACACTCCGAGTTATTGCATTCAAAGCATCAGAAGATGGCAAATTGTTCATAAAATTTTCAAGTGTCTCAATTTTTTCTTTAACCTCGGCTATGGCATTGTGCAGAGGATCTAGATTAGGTATTTGGAGTGACTGAATCTGTTCTTTTAGAGTGGAAATCACTAGATCAAAATCTTCTTGTGAGTTTATGCTTTTGACAATTGTTTGGAGTTGTGTCTGGACATTATTTATCTGCTCTTCCAATTGTTGTTTCAATTGCTCAGAGTTGGTGGCTTGGGTCTTAAATTTGGCTTGAAGAGCTGCTACAGCTTCTTCTAAACTTTGAAAATTATCTAATGTGGCCAGGTCAGTATATTTCTGAAGCAGCAATTTGAGTTCAGAATCAATTTTAAGAAGAGGGTCCATGCATTGTGATTGCAAATTTGTAATTTCTAATTGAAGACTGGCATTGAGTGTAGTTTGTAAAGCTTGTAAATCACTTCTTAATTTCTTGACTCTGACATCAAGCAGCAGAATCTCATCACTGTGATCTTCATGCCTTGTATGGCCAAATATATCATTAGGCATTTTTGTTTTAGTGGTTATTTATTATAGAGTATCTGATTCTTAATTCTATAAAAAAAGGTATAAGCTTGTCATAAGATCCAGGGACCTCAATATATAAGCAGTCACCAGCAGAAACAGTATATACAGTGCCAGAAACCATGTTTGAGTGCTTAATTCTATAAATATTTCTCCCTACTGAAATTTTAACATCACCCTCAGGGGTTGTAATAAATTGCAATTGACCACCTACAGGTAATTGGTAATGATTTAAATTATTGTTAAATATGTACAATGTTTTGCCTGTTTCATCATCAACTTCTGTAAGTATGCTGTTCAGATGAATAATTAACAAGCCACTCAGTTTAGATATCATATCAGAAGAGGGTTGTGGTGTTGGCAGGTCCATAATAGCCTGTTTTTTGAACCCAAATAAGTTCATAGGCATGTTTATTTATTTCAAATCATGCTCTGTAATTGGGCATTGATTGCCATTTTTCAAATCACAATGCCCCCATGGTAGAGTATGTATGCCACATGATAAAATGCATCTCTTATCATCATGTGGGTCCAGAGCCACTTTTCTTACAATATTGCTAGTCAATAAGTGATCCACACTCTGAATTCTATTTTCTGATGTTTTGATTAAATTCTGGGATTTGATGCAATTTTCATAATCTTCAAATTCAAGCTCTTTGTCAACAGTTACTCTGCCAATACCCTTGGCTTTTTTGACAACAGCACTACATGTTTTAAAACTATACATCTTGGCACTTAACCCAGCAAATACCACAATAACATCACCAAGTGTCTCATCTTTTAACTTGCCAGGCACCTTTTTGTTGTGGTGGTGTTGAATCTCTTTATGTTCACTGGTATCAAAATATTTAAACAATTCAGGCTGTGCCATATCTTTATAAACATCTTCTGTTTTAATATCAAGAATAAAACTATCCATGTCCATGTACATTAATTTTATATTATCACCATAAAAAGGTTTCAACACATCATAATACAATATTAACATATGTAATTTGGCCAATTCCAATATTGCAGCCCCTACATAAATAGGTTTATCAAACTTAATTTTTGTTTTTTTCATGTTGAAAAGTGCCATATTTTCATCATAAATTCTTCTATAATTGAAATTAGGCTTTGCAACCAATTTTTTGCTCAGGCTGGGGTCAGTAATTATTTTAACATCGGTATGTTTTCTGACATTTTCAATTGTTTTGCCATATACAGAATTGACCATCAATTTAAATAAAGATTTATCAAATTGGCTTTTTGCAGATGTTCGAAGCTCTGTATTTGTATCAATGTATGGTTTCAACCATTCTGAGTGCCTGAACCTCAAAACTTTGCCAAGTTTGGTCACTTGAACACCATGTTTCATCAGGAACTGGAGGTTTTTGTAATATATGACATAACCCTGTTTTGGCTCTAGAGTCATCATGAGCTTCTTCTGTTTAGAGCCAGGTGAGCACTGAACCTCGGGAATTGGGGGCAGATCAGAAAATTTATTGTGCAAATCATCAGGAATTGTCAGATCAACCTCTAAGAATAGGCCATAATTACTGTCATCAAAGTCCTGAAGATCTTCAATATTGAAATCTTCAACCCATTCAAGCCCTGCATATGGCAGTTTTTGCATCATGGCATGACCATAGAGGCTGTTTGCATCTACATACACTATATAATTTGATGGCCGTGCTGGATCATAATCAGGCATATATTTGTTATTTGCTCTGGCATATCTCTGGGAACATTGCACCATCCCTCCTCTTATACATTTCTCCATAAACAGATACGTATCTTGATCTTGGATCAGATCCAATGGCTTTTTGGTATTGAAAAACATTGCAGCCCATGCTAGGCCCGGGGCACTGTAAAAATACACTGGGTCCAGTTTATAATTTTGCATAGAAGATTTTCTGAATGCCTGCAATATATCAGCTAAGAGGGTCACATCAAGTTTCAAATATGCCATGTGATAATCACCAAATGTCTGGTATTTTAAATTGTTCCACATCAATTGGGCATGGTGATAATCATCATCAGTGATTCCAGATCCTCTGATTTTGCTGTAAAACTCATGTTGTGGTGGCAGGGAACACTCATCAAATTTAGAAAAATCTGTGACATAGTCATATGGATATACACCCTTCCGCCTAATTAATTTCAGCTCCTGATTTGGAAACAAGGCACGTGTGATTTTGAATTGATCATCAGATAATTGAGTGGCCAGTGTAGCCAGGCTAGCAGATAAAATTCTGTAAGAATCAAGAAATCTTATGTGAATAGGAACACCATTAACTTTAATTATTTTGCTAATGGCAATATATTTCTCATCATTTTCAGCTAAAATATTTAAATTCTGCTTGTCAAACCCCTCGTACCTGATCAAATGATGGAAATCATAATTGGATGCTCCATGGCAAAATATGGGGACAAATTTTGGTCTCTTGATCTTAATATTACAGCTATTACACAGGGCCATTTTGAATTTACCATCTGTATGAGAATGGTGTTTCACCTTGATATTTCTATCTGAAAATTCAGAATCACATACCGGGCATTTTTCTGCATTGTTGAAATCTTCAATCTGTTTCTCTGTTAAAGGCAACATGGGTTTTGATTTTAATAAAATATTAGATGCTATGTCACGGCACTCATTTTCTATTTTATGTGCAAATATTTTGATGGCATCTGGCCCCATGTATGAATATTCTTTACTAACAACACCATCCTGTACAACCACATAATAAAAGCTGGAAGGTTCATGTAGCTGGTATGGTGTAATTGAAGATTCTTCAGGATCTGGATTGCAGAATGCAAAAGATTTGAGGATTGATTCAAAATCACAGACAATATATACTGGGTGTTCCAACAAGGCTTCAAACTTTTTGAATTTGCAATTTTCACTTGGATTCGGCATCACCATATGAACAGGTTTATAATTGCCACAGTATTTCAGATGCTCAATTAACTTATTTTTTGCAATTTCTGCATTTTCTTCCCGAACCCTATTTACCATTTTTTGACCATCAAATACAGTTAAACATCTTCTGCACAACTTAAATATTCTATTAGATTTGTCTAGTTGTGTTCTCACTAAAGCTTCAAGATTATGTATCAGAGTGTAATGATATGTGCCATCCCCTTCAATTAAGAGCAGATCAATCGGAATAGCAGATTCATCATCAATTGTACTGATTCTGAGAGGTTCTATCGGGCAATTGCCACGGCCAGTAGAACAAATAAATACATTAATAGATAATGGCCTACCATTGATATCTCTGGCCTTTTTTTCAAATTTATCAATATTCTGGACAGACATTGGATATTCTAAACCCTCCATTGCCTCATCAAAATCATTTTCATGTTGTTTGTAATAACTTATTCTCTGAGGATTTCTTAAAACTGGATACAAAGCAGCTAAAATACACCACAAAAAGCATTTCTCATCATTATTTTCAATATTAACCACGGCTTGTTTGTCTTTAATATTGGCAGGTAATGGCAGATATGTAGATCCTTGTAATGGGCTGAATTCAGAAATATTAACATATAACTTGTGTGGAGAGCCGCATAGGCTCCATCCAGACTCTTTTGCCGCAAATTCAGAGTGTTTAATATTTAATTGATCTATCAATCTGCTTATTATTTTGTCTGAATTTGCATTTGAATATACCGGTACAGTTTCTGTTATGTGGGGCTGTGTAAATTTTGTGCCGTTTGGTTTCTTATATTGTGTAAACAATTTGAGGGACAGCTTATAAGAACCATTTTGTGCATTAAGAATTGCCTGCAGATCAGAATTTATACTGTTCAAAAAATTCTCAATGCCACATCTTGGCTCTGATACAAACCGGTAATCCTTAAGTTGGGCATTAAAACTGCTATGGATAGGTTCATAGCGTGGCTGCTTTGCTGCTCTGGCATTAAGAGGTGCTTCATGCTTTCTTTTCAGACCAGATGTGGATGGTTGTGGGGGCAATGTTGATGACTGTGCAGAGCAAGTATCTCTATGTTTATATGTGAAATATTCCATGCTATATTTTCTATTGCATTTGGGGCATATTTTTGTGGGGGTTCTGTATTTGTCTGGGTTACAATTCCTTTGGTGTCTGGCCCAATTGGGGCTGGATATATTCTTATTACACTGATTGCAATATTTTTGATTCGGCATTTTTGTTGTTGTTTATTATATATATTTCCTGGGCTTCAATTCAAAACTCTATGCTGGATAAAAATATCAGTTGGGTTCAGCACTGTGCTTTGTGTGTGTGTGTATGTGTGTATGTGTGTGTGTGTGTTAATATTTTTGGCTTTGGTATTTATATAAAATTTCCTGGGTTTTAAATCTAATCTCTATGCTTCTCTTATGACAGGTTGTAAAGCCAATGGCCCACAAGTGGAAAAAGAGAATAAATATTCATTCACACTGACCCAGCGCAAATACCTGCACAAACATACATGTCTAGAATGGCAATGACCTGGCACTGGTATTGATTTTTGTATAACAGGCTGGGACAAATATAAGCTTGACTCTAAATATGAGTGGATTACAACAAATATCAGATTTTATATTGTTCAATATGAATAATTATATATATTTAAACCAAACAGGCCTGTAAGTATGAGAAGCACTGTATCAACACATCTATTCTCCTCAGCCACTCTCACAATACTGGCTGATGCAATTTTTTTTGTTTGCACGCAAAGCTTCATTACTCGGGAATTTCTGTAAGTACTGGCGCTGAGGAGAAACATGCAAAGCAAAAAATCAATACTACCGTCTCGGGAATTGTACACACTAGCACAGAGGAGAAACATGCAAACATATAATATAAGAAATGAGAGAATCACGGAGCAATTCTAGAGGGTCTCTGCATATTACATTGTTTTAATATTGGATATGCAAGTTGAGGCTGGGGTCCAATTAAACTTAAACTGGAAGTAAATATGTGTGTATATGGGTGTATGTGTGTGTGTATATAGCTTTTTGGCTTAATTTCTGGTGTGGCCAAAAAAAATATCAATTTTTGACAAGTTTATGGACAAAAATCTGGCTGATGCAACTTTTGTAAGTATAGGCAAATCAATCTGAGGGGCTCATCATTTCTCAGAAAATTCCCGAGGGCATTTTTACAAAAATCTTGGATTAGACAGGGTTCCACACTTGAGCAAAAAGCTCATATGCTCATGTTGAGCTTGTTTTAAGTGTAAGCAAATCTGCTGGAGGGGGGCTCATCATTTATCGAGCTGGTAATATCATCAATACAACTACTATAATGGGGGGAAATATGCCTCATTTGCCTTCTTTGGGGAAAAAATAAATTGCTTGCCCCTCTCTGGGAAAAATCCTGCGGCCGTCCATGACCACATGTGCTCTGAACACCTCAGATATGTATGTTTATGTGTGTGTGTGTGTAAATTAACATCTTCCTCTCCCCATTTCATTTGAGAACACCACACGTACGTAGTTTCCTGTTTATTAATAGAAGATTTGTATAAATATTCTTTACTTTAAAAAAATTATGGTCACCAGTAGTTTTTTAAGGCGTTGTAAAACAGGTAGTTTCTAAACAAATTAAGCTCTAAGTCTCTTTGGGCTCATTTGAAATTCAATGGAATGGAAAACAAGAAATGGATAATTTGGTAGTGTAATGGAAGTTGCGAGCAAACATACATAGGTTCACTTGGATGTGTGAAAAACATCCCTGCTTCATTGGAACTAATGTCGAGATGACACGAGTCGACACTTTGGCAGTGTCGTCTTGTCTCGTATTGATGAGTTTCATTCTCGTCTCGATTTGTAAATATTCGTCTCGTTTTTGTCTCGATGTTGTCTCTAAAATTCATAGACGACTTACGTGGGGGAGTGGTCTCGGGTTCGAATCCCGGCCTGGGCAAGTGTGTTTGTGAGTGTCCCTTTATCAATTTCATCAAATCATCACTCGCCCACATTTTCGCGATTAGCCAAATGTGGCAGAAAAGCAAATTAAAATAAACCAAATAAATCAATCAAAAGTTGGCACCTCTGCATCTTCTTATTCAAGTTAGGGCGAAAACGAAAGGGGATAGAAAAACTTTTTAGAAAATGGGACCCGGCTTCGATACCCGGCGGATGCGACTAAATACGTCACGAATTACTGCAACAACGTCCAATCAGAAACGTCGAAACTGGAGGCACTGGCGTACGCAGAATATTTCTTCGGGGAAGGATGGGCTGGCGTTGTATAAGTCAATATCACATAGCTAGCTGCTCCAACTAGAGGCGGTGTTAAAATATTTCGCAATTAGGCTACCGTTTCTAACGTTCGTTTTAAAAAATGTTCAAAAGACAAGAATGGAAATCGGAGATCATCTTAAACGGGGGGGGTTTGCATTTACCACTTGGTTTTCCTCCCCGAGTTAAAATTTTGATTTTCAAACAATTTCGGGAGGGACTGTAGCCCCATCAGCTCCCCCCTGCGTACGCCAGCGGCTGGAGGTCAATCACCGGCACCTGACTGAGGAACTGAGTCAACACCAATGTTTGTAGCTCCCACGTTGCTCTTTCGATTTTGTATTTTTATTATTTTCTATTCCTAATTTCTGCACGGGGAACCCCCTTTGAGTCTCGCCACTGCCTCTCCCTTCTTTAGTTGGAATCGTTTTGTTGACACTCGTGTTTTCTTCGATTCATTCACGTGGGGGAAGTACTACTACGTAGTGAAGAAAAGTATGATAGCTGTTTCCCTGTTAAGCAATTAAAGCCCTTCCTCCTAGCTTATTACTCGTGACTACAAATGAGGACATTTCTATGGGATTTCCCGCCCAGTACTTAACACGATGAGTCTATACAACACCATAGTAGATGTTCTTGCCAAGGGCGCACGCAGAGGGGGGCCGGGGGAACACTTGCCCCCCTGAGCTATCTGTATTGGAGCAGTTTATTAAAAAATAAATAAGCTGCACAGATCAACTGAAAATCAAAGTTTCGAATGATGATTCATTTGTGCCCGGACCAAATTTCGTGTATGAAGTCCCAGACTTTCATGGGATAGGAAGGGCTTTTAAGTAAACTGGTAAGGTGCCATAACTGGGGGGGGGGGGGAACAAAGACAGTATATTTCACTTTGTAGATACGTTTTAGCATAGTGCGGGGCAAAAGTAGCGAAAAGTGGCCTAATCCCCGCCACTGACTGTTACATTTGCAAAATCATAAAAAATACTATTTATTACTTGCTCCTCAGATACTAGGAGTAACAAAAACACCCTTAAGTTGAAAATGTTAACAAACCTGAAAATTCTTGGGAGCAAGTGTCCCCCTTTCCCCCGCCAAGTTACGCCTATGGTGGATATGCCCATGCCCTGAGGTAAAGACAAAAGAACAACTACATGTTAAATAGAAAGACGAAGGCAGAAAAGTAACATAAAAATTCAAAAGGAAGTATGAAAAAGACGTGAAAAAAAAAATGGGACCAGAAATACGAAATCAAATCGGAAGGACAATACGGAATACAATTGCATGTTTCCGGGAAAGACTTGATTTCAAGCTTCTTCCAAGTATGAACGACATTTTGACGTAACCAAAACAAACAAACAAAACACACACACACTTATGTGTGACGAACACACGCATGCTCATGACCCAGAAATTCACAACCTTCGCTCCCAGCGGGGAATTACGAAGACGAAAAAAAAGAATGCTTATACCATAACAATCGCACATTACTTGTGCAATTCACTCACGAAACGTGACTAGAACGTACGTCACGAATTTCTGCATCAACGTCCAATCAGCGGCATCGAAATTGGGGGTCAGGCACCGACGTCTGACGGAGCTCGCAACCAATAAACCGCGGCATTCGACTTCAGGCTTCCTTCTGTCTTGCAGTGATGCCAACCCTAACATTTTTACTCTAAGGCTAGTACAATTTTAAACTTTTCGTGTTATTAGACAGCAATCTGAAGTCCGCGTGGTATTTGAGAGATTTCCAGTGGAGGGAAATACTAGTAACTCGTCTTGAGGCATCTGGATATTATATGAATTCCTCCCCAAGTACCAAGCGATGATGATGATAATAACAAAATAATAATAATAATAATAATAATAATAATAATAATAATAATAACAACAAAATAATGGTAATAATAATAACAAAATAATTATGATAATAATAATAACAAAATAATGATGATAATAATAACAAAATAATGATGATAATAATATCATCTTCATTCAGCCGGCGAGGTTCAGCATATGCTGTTCTCTCTCCTAACCCACCCACCCACATCCTCACACACATACACAGCAGGGAGAGAGGATTGGGAGACAGACAGACAAGAGACACACAAATAAAAGAGGGAGAATTATGGGAACAAAGAAGGCAACCAAACCAATCAATCAATTAATTAAATTAATTGTTTGATTGGTTTGGTATATTTTAGTTTGCTTTTCTGCCACTTTTGGCTAATCGCGAAGATTATTAGGATGATTGATGATAGCCTATGATAAAATTGATGAAGGGACACTCACAAAGAACACCCGTGCCCCCAGCCTGTATTTGAACCCGATAGTGTTGCCCACGGGACGAGACGGGACAGGCTTTTAAAAATTCGAGACGAGACGAGATTGACCATGTGTCATAAGACAAACGAATATTTTCGAGACGAGACAGCATTTTCACGAGACTCCACGAGACGAGACAGGCCAAAGTCTCGTCTTGTGGGCAACACTAGAACCCGAGGACGCTGCGATAACCACTCCGCCACAGAGGTCGGCAGAAGAAGGCAAAGAAAACAGAGAGAAAATTAGACAGGCTAGGATTCGATTCCGCTCTGATAAGCATTTCCCCACGGAGGCCAGCAAGTTGGAAATGAGGCATTAGCGGACAGTAACGTAATCAGTGCCGGATCTAAAACCTGTAAAACCCCGCAGTGCGGGGGGCCCGGAGACAAGTAAGCCTTTAGGGGGCCCTCAGCCACTGAGGGTTCGCGTATGTAAAAAAATAAACGTAGTTGCTCAGGGGTAAAGAAACGAATACAATATATACAAGTAAAGTTAAAGTTCCCTATGCATACTGCCACGAAGGCACATTTAGGGTATGTGGAAGTAGGGCCCCAAACATTTCCGATGTCGGACATCTTGGAGGTGATGTGATCAGCGGCACGCTCCGCCCGCCTTTACTTCCCATTTGATTTGAGGCAGGGTGGTCCCTGGAGCTGCTTTTTGCAGGGAAAAAGCCGGAAGAATTTCGACCTTGGAACACCCACCTAGGGTGACCCGTGTGGCAGTCAGGCCAGAATTTCAAGTGAAATGCAGTGGTGAAGGTTTCCACAACCTATCTTTAATCAGGGAAAAGTTATGACTGCATGATTGTAACACAAGTATCATTTTCCAGATGTGAAAAAAACAGTTATATAATGATAAGGAAAACACATAGCATATTATGAATGAATATGTGACAGAATAGAAGAAGAAGCATGGGAATACTGTAGTCTTCATGCTCTTGAATGAGCCAGTCCATTGCAAAATAGGCACCTTTGTTTCCCTTCGGAAAAGTCAAGCAGAAGTTGAAAATATTCTGTTTTCAATATGCCACTATTTTATATAATCAGGATTACAATTTTTTTTTACATGTACCTGTAAACATGTGTGTGCTACTTCATACTGCATTGATGTGGCTGAAAGTTGCAGTGTTACATATTTATACCAATGCTTAACCAACGTTCAAAACAATACGTGTATGCGTGCGTTTTGGGGGGGGGGGAGCGGGGCACCGGTCCCTCGACGTCACCAGAATAGTGCCTCCCGATTTAGTAGAGCCAAATCCACATAAATGTGGATATTTGTTTTATAAAGAGTTGGATTTGTGTAGAGAAAAAATAATTAAAGTTACTTCTCAATGACCAATGTACATTGAAAAATCATGTAGCAATTTAAGAGACTGCTGTTATTTTGATATCAACCTACAATATACGCGATCTTTGACATTAAGGCATTGAAAAATACATGGCTATTATTTATTGTCTTTAAAACCGTAAATATACAGCAAGGGCATGTTTTTATTGGTCGAAGGTGGAAAGTAGTGGGATCAGGGTAGAAAGTTGAGGCGGGGGTGACAGAGTGGACAGTTGGGGTGCGAAAAAATAAGAAAGAAATAAGTATTTATGCTTTACTTAGCTTTAACCCCCCTCTTTTAAGAAATCGGGGCCTTTCCACATCACCCCTTCCATTTAAAAAAAATTGAGTAGAACTCAATATGGCGGAGGTCCGCTTGGAACACACCAATATGGTTTCCCCTAAACCTAACCTGTTGTTTCAGTAATGACCAATTGTACCCAGCCTAACTCCTTTACTTTTATAGGTAACCACCCTTTAGGCCATTATATGTGACTTTGTAAACATGAGATCAAGAATTACACACACACATACACATGTACATCCATGGACGTCGGCAGGATTTTTTCCAGGGAGGGGCAAGGAAGGTATTTTTTTCCAGGTGGGGGCAAACGAAGGCAAATTTTCCCCCAAAATAGTGTTGTTCCCTAAAAAACATTGCTTAAATTTGAATTTATGGTGTTCATGCAATAATTAACACATATTATTGTGGCTAAAATGAAATTATATGTGTGAAATACATATTTTTTGGTTGACTTTCATTTTCGGGGGGGCACGGCCCCCCTTGCCCCCCCTTCCGGACGCCCATGTGTACATCCGCAGGATTTTTTTCAGGGAGGGGCAAGCAAGGTAATTTTTTTTTCCAGGGGGCCAAAGGACACATATTTTCCTCCGAAATAGTGATGCCCTCTCAAAAAACCCTATTTCAGTCTGAAATTATCATGTTTCTTCAACGAATTTATAATAATTAACATAAATTACTGTGATTGAAATGAAATTATGTGTGAAATATATAATTTTTAGGTACACATTCATTTCCCAGGGGGGCCGTGCCCCCCTTCTGGACGCCCATGCACATACATTATTATCAGTGGCGTACCCAGAATTTTCAAAAGGGAGGGGTTACCTGCACATTTTTTGGTAGTCGGGCATCATTTCGCCATCCTGTCTTTTGCATTATTTTTTTAGGAATACTGGGCCAAAGGGGGGTTAAAAACCCCACCAACCCCCCTTGGGTACGCCACTGATTATTATATACACATATCTCTCTCTCTCTGTGTGTGTGTGTGTGTGTGTGTGTGTGTGTGTGTGTGTGTGTGTGTATAGGTAGAGGGGCCCCTTTGGAAAAACATTGGGGGGGGGACAAGATTTGTAGATCCGGCACTGAACGTAATAGTTCCAATTCCAAACTAGGTCTCCCTGATTGTGTAATGGTTGGTTGGTTGGTTGATTTGGCGTTTTAACTCAACTTTGTGCACACAAAGGCTAATCGGAACTGGATCAACAGTAAAGTGAGATACAAACCACTATGTACCTCCACGGGCTATCGACGCCGGAACCCCTTGATTGCAAGGCGGCGATGCTACCACTACACCATCGAGGAGGCCCTGGTGTAATGGTAACGTCATCGTCTTGTAATCAAGGGGTCCCGGGTTCGACACGCGGTGAAGGCACGTAGTGGTTCGAATCCCACTGTAGGTCCAGTCCAGGGGCGGCGCCAGAAATTTTCGACCGGGTGGGCAAAGCTCCTTATTGATATATTAGGGTGGGCAGTATAAATGTATGACCATGTATGCGTACGTAAGACGTATGTATCCCCCTCTCTCTTACACTCCCGATTTTCCTCTTACTTCTTTTCCCTTCCCTTTTCTTGTTTTCTTTCTTATTCTTTTCTAATCTATTCTCGCATCTTGTTCCATTTCCTTTCGTTTTGTCTCTGATGGACACAATTATTTCAAGGAAGTGCGCAGCCATCCATGCCCCAGCCATACATTCTAATCACATTCTTGCATGCATGTTAATACAGTGAAATAAATGTGAATTAGGTTTAAGCTTGTGTTGCAAATACAAGGCACATCGTTACTTGATTTGATGTATTCGGCGACAATGATAGAAAGTGCGGTGGTAGACAATCGTGAAGTTTCTCGTAATTTAAATGCATATTCCTGAGCATAGTATTTTCATCGTATGAGTTTTTGACTGAAAGAGTTTTCTTACTCCTTGGGGGTCACTTTTCTTTGCTTACAAGGTTTGTACAACTTACAAATCTATCTGAATGTTTGTAGTAGCGGCGATTGGGTCCCAACATTTGAGGGGCAAGGACAATATACTTTTCTTGGTAGGAAAGGCTTAGCATAGAGAGACCATAGTGCGGGGGCAAAAAGTGACAAAATGTGGCTGGGAAACTGCATCCCCACTTCCCGGTCCTCCTAATCGCCGCCACTGAATGTTTGGATTAAAATGAACGTCTTATTAGGAATGATTTAAAACACGCACGGAAATCAAATTCTTTGTTCATTGTCCATGAAGTATTCCTAGGCTAATGAAAGGCTATGTTGACAGAATATCACTCACAAACAAGTAAGATTAAAAAATCTGTTCAGAATTGAAGAGATTATTAGCTAAGTTGCTATTCTTTTTCTGAACTCTCATGTTACTAATGCGGGAGAAGCAATACACGTATGGTTACATGAACATATTTTTTGAGGTAACAAAATGATTTAGGACACAAGGAATTCATCGAAGTTGATCACCGTGCCAGTAATAATTCATATATTTTTCATAATGACTTGGGTTGCATGGCGTGACCATTTCGAACACACTAGAATGTCAACCTCTATCCTGTGCAGCATACCCTGGAAACTTTATTCTTTCAGGGCAACGAGTCGCTGGTTCTTGGAACCACTGTCAAAGTAATAATTTATGAGGGTTTGTATTTTGAGTGTCAGCTTGTGTTTGTTTTCGCCCCTTCCTAACTTTTATCTAATCAACATTGAACCTTATCGTCATCATTATCAAAATTATCAGAAAAATGACTTTAACATTTAAACAGCCAATAAGAAATCAGACTAGACTTAGGTGGTTAAATAACTCTGATGATACAAATCTAAACAATTATAATAGAATAAAGCGAGAAGTTAACCGCACGTTTAGAAGTAAAAAAAGAGATTACTTGAAAAGCAATATTAACGAAATTGAAACAAACAGCAAAAATAAAAATATCAGAGATTTATATAAAGGTGTAAATGAGTTTAGAAAGGGGTGGCAACCTAAAGTAAACTTGATAAAAGATAAACATGGTGATTTTCTAGCTGACCCAAGCGATATTCTAAATAGATGGAAGAACTACTTTAATGACATTTTAAATGTCCATGTAGGAGATAAATCAAAAGTAAATGAAGTACACACAGCAGAACCTTTAGTTCCAGAACCTAACTTGACTGAAGTTAAAGATGCTATTAAAAGGCTAAAGAATAACAAAGCACCTGGCATTGATTTAATACCAGCTGAGTTAATTAAATATGGTGGAAATTCATTAATATGTCAAATTCATAAATTAATTTGTTTAATATGGAATAAAGAAGAAATCCCTCAACAGTGGAAAGAATCCATAATTGTTCCTGTGTTTAAAAAAGGTGATAAAATGAACTGCAATAATTACCGTGGAATTTCTCTACTCTCAACAACATATAAAATATTATCTAACATTCTTTTAACAAGACTAACCCCATATGCTAATGAAATTATAGGTGATTATCAATGTGGATTTAAACGTAACAGATCAACTACAGATCAAATTTTTCACATCAGACAGACACTTGAAAAAAAGTGGGAATATAATCAAAATGTCCATCAGCTATTCATTGATTTCAAGAAAGCATATGATTCGGTCAAAAGAGATAAATTATATAATATATTAGTAGAGTTTGGAATACCTAAGAAGCTTGTTAGTACGATAAAAATATGCACCAGTGAAACAGAAAGTAAAATTCGTGTGGGAATTAATATGTCTGACAAATTTACAATTCATGATGGGTTAAAACAAGGAGATGCATTATCTCCATTGCTCTTTAATTTTGCCTTAGAATATGCTGTTAGGAAGGTAAAAGAAACTAACGAAGGACTAAAATTAAATGGTGTGACTCAGTTGTTAGCATATGCAGATGATGTAGACTTTCTGGGAGATGATGTGAATACAATTAAGAATAATGCTAAAATATTTTTCAAAACTGTTAAAGAGATAGGTTTGGAAGTTAACAAAGAGAAAACTAAATATATGCTTACAGGCCGAAACCAAGTGTCAGGTAATAATCAAAATCTAATTATTGATAACAACTCGTTTGAACCAGTTTCCAAATTCAAATATTTAGGAGTAATATTAACAAATGAAAATTATATTAAAGAGGAAATAAAAAGTAGGCTTAATTCAGGAAATGCATGTTACTTCTCTATTCATAAACTTTTGTCTTCTCGTTTAATATCTAAGAAACTAAAAGTTAAAATATACAAAACAGTAATTTTGCCTGTAGTATTATATGGATGTGAAACTTGGTCCCTTACATTGAAAGAGGAACATATATTGAGAGTATTTGAAAATAAGATCCTTAGGAAAATCTTTGGACCTAAAAGGGATGAGGAGACAGGTGAGTGGAGAAGGTTACATAATTTAGAACTACATAATTTGTATTCATGTCCAGATATTATTAGAATAATTAAATCAAGAAGACTTAGGTGGGCAGGCCATGTGGCACGAATGGGAGAGGAAAGAGGAGTTTACAGGATTCTTGTTGGGAAACCTGATGGTAAGAGACCTGTAGGAAGGCCAAGACGAAGATGGAGGGACAACGTTGAGATGGACCTAAGGGAAATCGGTATTGATGGAAAAGAGTATATAGAACTTGCTCAAGATAGGGAAAGATGGAAGGCCTGTGTTGCTGCAGCCATGAACCTTCGGGTTTAAGAAGGCTAGGGAGTTAGATGGGTCATATATGACCCATGGTGCCGATTACAACATTCACGTGCTTTTAGGACCTTCATACTTGTATGTGAGGTTGTAAACGCCAACAGATGTTGAGATAAGACTTTCAAAGGTCATGTTGAAGAACCCCCCCTCCCCCTCCCCCTTTCTCTAATATGCAAATTAGCTATTTTTAACCAAAATGCAAATTGTACATATTGCGTCATATTTCAGCTTGTATGAGAACTAGAACTTGAAACAAGTTTCACTGTATTGCAAAAGGTCTACTCTTTGAAAACAATGCAAAAGTTTGCGCCCTTTTTCCAAAATAACGGGAGAAGAGGGGGCAAACGCCAGATTTGTTTTTCATTGAAATTTGGTGACTTGGCCCCTCCCAACCGCGTTTTTCTCATTTGGGCTTTCTGAATTGTACACGGTCGCGTGCTCCGATGTTTTTCCTTTCAAACAAAATTTATCCGAAGTAGATTGCTCAAATAGTCTCAGAGATATACTAATTTATTCTCTAATATGCAAATTAGCCTTTTTTGTCAAAATGCAGGATTGTACATATTGCGTCATAGTTCAGCCTGTATGAGAAATATAACTTGAAAGAAGTTTCACTTTGTTGCAAAAGGTCTACTCTTTGAAAACAATGCAAAAGTTTGCGCCCTTTTTCCAAAATAACAGGAGAAAAGGGGGGCGAACGCGATTTTTTTTTTGAAATTTGGGGACTTGGCCCCCTCCCAACCCCGTTTTCTCACTTGGGTTTTCTAAATTGTACACGGTCGCATGCTCCGATGTTTTTGTTTTCAAACAAAATTTATCCGAAGTAGATTGCTCAAATAGTCTCAGAGATATAACGTTTTCCTGAAATAAGTGCAAAAATTTAAAAATCGCGCGCGAAGACCGCCGCTAGAGAGGGGTTACTTTCGAAAACCGGCTCGGCGTTTAAAGGTTAAATATAACAAATTAACCACAACTTACTCTTCCAAAAATGGAGTTGCATTAGTCCATACCTCTTAGAAAGTTGAGATGGTAGTTTCAATTGCACAGCGTTTCATTAATGGATCAAGTCAAGGCAGCTAATTCCGTGAACAATGATGTTGTTTTCCGAAAGTCTCAAATATTTGTCTCAGGCAATCACCCTCCTAAAATGGACGCATCCTCTGTGGTGATAAAATGCCACGTTTGGTGCGAGTTTTTTCTGTATATTTTTCCCCAAAGGCATAACGCTGTCGTATTATAATGAAGACGTCCTGTGTTCGACTCCACCCTCCTCTGGTGGAAGCACAATGCACACTGGTTCCACGTTAAACTGTAGGTTTAGTCCCGATTAGCCTATCTGAGCATAAAAGTGGATTTAAAAACAAACTAAGAAAAAAGTCTTCTGGATACTTCGTGACATAACTTTTTCTTTACTTCAGCTGCATCTACAGATTCTGTTGACATTTTCGGCTGATTCATGTGGCAAAATTTATGTATGGAACGAGCATTTCTAAATAGGATAAGCCACTCATGAGCAATTGAATAATTTTGTAGCTTTTTCCATACATAACTGGTTTAATAAAATTTATTCACTGCAGTATTGTAGTGATTATTGTGATTCCTTCTTATTAGTAAAATGAATATAAAGTTGATATTTCGCATACCATATTGATATTTGAAGATAACAAGTATATAAAAATTGTAATGAAATAAAAAAGGGACACTTCTGGAATTTTAATGCAGAGCTAATTAAAACTATATTATACTCTCTAGCATAATTAAACCCGAAGGTTTATGGCTTCAGCAACAGAAGCCTTCCATCTGTCCCTATTCGGGGTAAGATCAATCCAATCATTTCGATCCTTGCCGATTTCTTTTAGGTCCATCTCAACGTTATCCCTCCATCCTCGTCTTGGCTTTCCTACTGGTTTTTTACCATCAGGTTTCCCAACAAGAATCCTGTAAACTATTTTTTTCCTCTGCCATTCGTGTCACATGGCCTGCCCATCTAAGTCTTCTTGATTAAATTATTCTAATAATAATAATTAAAAAATCAAAATAATGTATTGTGTTGCCGGAGGAAGTAACGCTAAGATGATGTTTTTATTTGTCTATTTGGAGATTATTTTAACCATACCCAGGCCGGAATTTATATACGTAATGTGGAGGCTCGGAGCTGCAGTCCACAAGTTCAACCTAAATTCTGATCTAATCTTGATCATACCCTGCATAATTTTGAATCTCATAAGCCTACTAACTGCTTTTAATCATGGAAGTATTCATTTGATCCCAGTTTTTGTTTCAATAGCTCTAGTATTTACTTTCACTTTCTAATGACAAAATTGGCTTTTTATGGGTTGATAATATGTGAATATTTCTAGCATAGATAATATGCACAAGTAAAATGGACATGTTATGAACACCAGGATACACTTATTTATCGAATTATTCATATATCTCCAAGTATATGTACTTATTGAATTTGATTGGGTGGGCAATCAGGTGGGCACAGGAATTTTTGGGTGGGCGCTTGCCCACCCGTGCCCACCCCTGGCGCCGTCCCTGGTCCAGTCCCGATGTCTATGATTAGCCTATCTGTGGACTTAAACAAAAACTCAATTCCCAACTGTATATAGCGATTTTTTGCTCTCTGAGTTGGCAACGCTGCTACACCACCACACAAAACTTGGGAGGAAGATTTTGAATTGAACAGCCGAGACAGTAACTTACAGTAACAGCGCAGTGACAGGTTCCTTCGGTGTTATCGCATCCAGCACCAAGCATGCTCATCACTCACCTCGAAGCACGTTCTATTAGGCCATACACCTAAACTTGGCTGGCAACAACATCACAGTGCAGTAAAACCATTGTTTGAATCGAGCTGTGAACGTGTCGAGACCGTATTCACGTTGTCTAAGTTCATAAAAACGCCGATATGACAGTCATCAGAAATTTGTTGGTGTTTTGGAGGACGTTCATTATAGTTCTGGTACCACTGGCGCTTCTGCCACTTCCATTGGTTATTGGAACAACGGTGAGTACTTTACACACTAAGAGTGAACATGCGTGAGGCGTTGAAGCGGGTTTTTGGTGAAAAATTTTGTAAAAATGTTAGTTTTTTAAAACTATGTACACCGTGGAAAAAACGTTTGTTTGGAGTAGCCAAACAATTGTTTCTGGTAACCAAAGATTTGTTTAAATAAGGGAGAAACAAATTTTTGTTCAATAGTAACAAATTTCAGAGATTTATTTAGAGTTAACAAATAATTTGGTCAAAATTACCTAATTTAGTAAAGACTATCATTTTTTTTGTTTTGTTTAAAGTTACCAAAAAACTGACCCAAATGAGTGTCGATCCAAAAAAAATCAGTTCCTTTTTATGTATTCTGATTTAACAGTATAACAAGAAGGTACAGTTGAACGCAGAAGTATTGCTTGGCAAATTGTCCATGACTATTTTCATAACTTTTATTCTTGCGTTGAGTTTAGCTTTTGTTTCAAGTCTACTTTATGTAGGGATAGGCTAATCGAGATTGGTTTAAAGTGGAATCCGAACCACCATGTGCCTCCATCGGGGATCGAACCCGGGACCCCTTGATTACAAGGCGACAATGTTACCAGCTAACGCCATCTTTGACTTTTATTCTTGCATCGTTAGTGTTTACAAGGACTGGACTTTTACGTATGCTGGTGCAGAGGCCGTCAGTAGCTTGTTTCAGTTATCGAAGCTCGGAATGCTCTCGTGGTTAGGTTAGGCTTGTTATGTTTAAATACACTACAACGAAAGCATCCAGCCTGACGTCAGAAGATGAAATATGGAGCTTGACCAAGAAGGTGTTTGAGTTTGGTGCGATGAGTCAATGTTCTTACAACTAGAGAAACGCTGTATAGTGGGATCCATGAGTATTACCGTGCAAATTGTCTATGACTATTTTCTTTAATTTTTCTCTTACGCCCTATGTGTTTTTAAGCGCTGGATGTATGCTTGTGCATAAGTTGTCAACAGCTTGTTTTGAGTTTTCTTTTAATTCTGAAGCTCTTATTGGGTCAAATAAAATGCACGAATATGGTGATGGACAATTTGCACGGTAAATTTGTGGATCCCACTGTACTGTTTGAGAATTGTTTAACTGGCGAAGCATGGGCGTAACTTGGGACCTAATTTTGAGTGGGCAGAATTAAACTTTGCCCTAATTTTGAAGGGGTAAAATCAAAGTGGGCCTAATTGTGAGGGGCAGAATTATACTTGGGCCTAATTTTGAGTGGGTAGAATCATACTGGGCCTAATTTTGAGGGGGCAGAATTAAACTTGGGCCTAATTTTGAAGGGGTAAAATCAAACTGGGCCTAATTTTGAGGGGATAGAATTAAACTTGGGCCTAATTTAAGGGGGTAGAATCAAACTGGGCCTAATTTTGAGGAAGCAGAGATAAACTTGGGCCAATTTTGAGGGTATAGAATGGAACTGGGCCTAATTTTGAGGGAGCACAATCAGATTTGGGGCGTAATTTTGAGGGGGTAGAATGAAATCTGGGGCTTAACTTTGGGGAAAGAGAATCGAAAAGTCTTCCATCCCATAAAAATAGCATCCAGGATTATTTGCTAAATAACTGTGACGTTTGCGAAATCACAAATATTACTCTTTATTACTTTGTTCCTCCGGTCTCCTAACTTGTAAATTTTAATAAACAAACCTGAAAATTTTGGGGAGGCAAGTGTCTTCCCTTGCCCCCGCCAAATTACGCCTATGTGGTGAAGTGTACAGATTATTCTAGCTTCTGGAAAATCTTTGGTGTGTGTATATGTATCTTTGACACAGGCCCTGTTGCTGATAAGGTTAATGGGAAAAACAATTCCATTTTTCTTTCCCCATAATTACGTTGTCATTAGGCGGCTGATTAGTTTCCTCTGATAATTTAGCTTTCTGTATTAGCCTCCATGTTCCCCAAAGTGTGGGAAGGTAACTGAGATAGGTTGGATGATGTCAGATACCTCATCTTTTGAAAAACAGAAAAGCACAATCACGTACTCGAGTTTAATGAGATTCAGATCAGAGGCTCTTCGTAACGAATTCAACAATATACAGGGTTAGTTAAAAAGAGCGAACAAATTTCAAAATGTTATTTCCAACAAACCATACACGACAGGAACAAAATTCTCACATCAATGGATAGAGGAAAGTTCAAAGTTCGAAATTTGCTTACGACGAGGCGGCTGTTTGTTGAATCTACAGCGAAATTCACGTTTCACTTGCACAATGGATTCATACTTCACACATTTTAGCACACAAAACGAATTTTCCTGTTGTGTCGTCATTTACCCACAACGAGAAAAAAGTCATTGTTATTGCACAAACGAAACAAACAAAACTATGAACCTTAATCTTTATTGTTTGAAATAATAATTATTTTGAAATCTGCTCATTCTTTTTGACTAACCCTGTATAGATACGGTAAAGTAGAAATGTATTTACATAAATTCAGAGATACTGATTTCTTGTCTCACCTTATAAATGAAAAATCCTGTATTGTGCTCGGTCTCGTCTGGACTTGCTAATGCCAGTCTCGTTATTGTCTTGATTTCGAAATCAGTCAATGTCGGTTTCAGATTTCGAAATCAGGTACAAAAAAATTAATAACACTAATAAAAACAAAATAAAACATCCGTTTTTTGCACATTAAATAACATACATTATCTATATATTATATAAGAAATCAGCCATCGTCTTAAAAGTTGTGCAGCCAGAATTATATTTCTGGGAGGGGGGGGACACTCCATGTGGTCAAATATTTGATGCATGTTCTTTTGTAATTTTATCTTTGCTTTAAAACAGTTAGAGCAACTTGATAAATACGTACAGAATCATGTAAAAATATTGTTTTTGGAGCTGTATAAGGGATGGTAGATATAAATGGGTAGGAGGCTTCAGCCCCAAAAGTCTCCCCCCTTGGGCTGTGCTCATGCTGCTTTGGTATAAGTATCACAATAAAGCAAATCTGATTTTGGTTATATTTTCTTGTAGCTTGCATTATATATTGGTTTCCTGAAGTCTCCAACGAAACTAGACTATCGGACAGTAAGGCCTTGTCTTGTCTCGACAAGTCGCGAATGAATTATAGTCCCGCTCTCGGTTTGTTGTCCCTGCTAAACTACGATAACAGTATTTTATCAAATGTTTTTAGGCTTTTGCGAAGAGCTGGTCTCTTCCACCGTCTGTGAGGAGGCTTTTAGTTTTTTTCTGACTTTTTAATGTGTTGCGTTTGTCTTGTGCAGGTCTTTTTACAACCTTGCACTTGTAATTTTTCCCAGGAGGCTCTTTACACCTCTTGTTTAAATCACTTAATTCAGAATTTTAGGTAAGGGGATACTTCCCCGAATATATTGAAGGGTGCAAAATGACCTGAAGTGCCGACGCACTCAATCATTTTAATTAATTAATTCGTCTCGATTTTTAAACGGTTGTATCGGTCTTGTTTCGAATTTCGTGGAACGATCGCGCCACGGACGAAGATACAAAATTGTATCATGCAACTGAGATCAGAAACTGAGAGTTTGAATCTTGGCTTTTCCTTGAAGAACCTCAACGACTAAGAAATCAAAACCAAACAAGTGTAAAGAGTTTTTACTTTCACGAGATTTCAACGTCAAAGTTCACTTTACACCCAGATAGACCAAGCAGGATTGGACAAACAGTTGAAAGTTGATTCCGAACTAGGGATGTCCAAACGGATTCGTATCTCATCCCATTATAATATTACCACACCTTAAGAGGTATCATGATCTTAGATTACAAAGAAATTTTTCATTAGTTGGTCCTACAAGATTTTTTTTTCAAGTGTTGTTCCTAAAATACTTTGCTACGCATCGGCTAACACACTCGTGCACAAAAATAATCTTACTTGTTTAACATAAAATGTCTGAGGTGATTTTGTAAATGTCATTGAAACGAATATGTATTCATTCAAATATATTGGAAAATGGAAACAAACATAAATGTGAGACATTCCATTCCAGGATGAAACCTTTAACACATTTAACAAGATAGAAATGTTATACAAAAATTAGACAATTGTTCTACAGTTACAGTTTTAAAAATTAAAATAAAACATTATAATATATCCAGTGTTATATAATTACAAAGTGTAAGACTAACATAAGTGTATTAATTACAAATCGCGCGCGCGCGAACACACACACACACAATATATAATGTATGTATGTATGTATATTATATATCTATGTATATTAGCAGGTAACAATATGTTATAAACACATTCTTACTTTCCAAAGAAGCGCTCATGTGGGATGGCCAAACGGATCCGGATCCGAAAATTCTGGATCCCCGGACCCGAAAAATTTTAGGATTTCGGATCCGCGAGGATCCGGATCTGGCCATCGCTAATCCGAACCAGTCAAATTTATCTGGATCTGACTCCGGATTAACCAAAAGCGAAGTAAAACAAAGCAAATCAATGCCCGAACTTTCGGTCGGACCCCAAAATTACAATGCGATTTGGTTAGCCACTACGCTTTCGGGAAATCTACTTCATGTGTCAATGAAAAATATCGTAAAGCAAAAGGGAAGCGGATGATTTTTAACACGTTCTTTCGTTTATTGATACATATTCTGCCTTTTAAGTGTTTATTATTGAGTGCCCTCTAAAATTAATCACAACAGGAGTTTTCGTATTCATCTTCATGAATTCTGCATTAACTGTACGGAAACAATAATGAAATTGCAACTTAGAGGCTGCTTATGTAAACTAAACATTGATGGTGCATTCTCGACCTTGTTTCCACAAAGTTACTTCAGGGCTGAATATTAAATCATGAAGTAATGATTGGCTAGGGATGTTCTTGCATACCCACTGTTCCCAAGGACATCTTGAAGTGTATCTTTCACGAAGATAATTGGGATACAGACGGACTTGAAACCTGAGCTTCATGTTTCTATGCATTACTCAAGTTGTTGTTTCAATTGTTTCCAGTTTTTATGCACGCAACTGCAGAAAATGTTTGAAAATGTCAGCAATTGCGATCACACACAGTGTAGTCACCG
Organism: Lepisma saccharinum; assembly: GCF_977018435.1. Lineage (NCBI taxonomy): Eukaryota > Metazoa > Arthropoda > Insecta > Zygentoma > Lepismatidae > Lepisma > Lepisma saccharinum. Next base: position 13,626,253 of record NC_139246.1, read on the forward strand.
GTAATAAATATGGGACACCTATATTCTTAAATTCTCGCTTCCATGAAAGACGTTTGTTGCCTAACTGAATGACAAGTTTTACCACGGCCATAGAGTTAGATAAAACAGGTAACGCTTTGCAGGGAAACCTGTATTTCAGGACCTACTATCGGGTTAAAAATTACTCTAGTTTAGACTGCAATTAAATATTAACCAGTAGACCTACAACAAAACAAGTTACATCAAAATTTAGCTTATTCAAATCTGCGTTAATCTATGCTAATCATTTTTTTTTAGTATTCCTTATATTATTTAGCATCGTGAGAACGAAAACAGGGCCGGTTTTTTGAGATTTGCAAACGATCGCTCTTTTTGAAATTCTATAAATCGAAAACTGGTTGTCCGATCGTCATGAAATTTTGGTATGGTGCTGGCAGAAAGGTTGTAAACACAGTTCTTAATTTTCAGATTCTAAAAATTTATTAAACAGTTATCGTCAATTTTGCGGAACAACTTTTTCTTAGTATGGGGTAGTCGTACAAATACAATATTAATTTTGTTTTGAAGCTCATTGCATCTGTTTGTAAAATCCATTATCGTTGTCAATTCACATTGCGAAACCGATTTTATACAGATTTTTATTCAGCGGAGTAAAGCTGTACGCGGAAAGTGGCAACACGCCACACAGCGATGTCCGTTGAACCGTGGAAACTGCAGGCTCCCACTACAAGTCTAAACACAAGTATCTATAATTTTTAATCCGAGAGTAGGTGTCCCATTATTGCCGGAGACTGTACGTATTGCATTATTTATTTTATTGCGGTTCAGACTCGAATATATTAGACTCTTATTTGTTAATAATCTTAGAGTGACGGCGATTGGGGGGGGGGGGAGAAGGGACAGTTGCTCCCCATATTTTGTCACTTTTGCCCCCACACTATGGCTTGTTAATGCTAAGCCTTGTGTACAGTGGGATCCTTGAGTATTACCGGGCAAATTGTCCATCACCATGTTCGTGCACTTTATTTGACCCAATAAGAGCTTCAAGAATTAAAAGAACACTCAAAACAAACTGTTGACAACTTCTGCACCAGCATACATAAAAAATCCATCGCTTAAAAACACACAGAATGCAAGAGAAAAATGAATGAAAATAGTCATGGACAATTTGCACGGTAATACTCATGGATCCCACTGTACCAAGAGAAAGTAAACTTTCCTTGCACCTACAGTTTTGGCACCAAATCGCAGCCACGGATATTAAATAATTATAATTTTAAAACTCGACATTAACTACATTTAAGTCCTCTTTGTGGTCAGATAGGCTAATCGGCACTAGGTTCAGGGGGCGCAGACAGCGCCATCAACATTTTTAGGTGCTATTTTTTCCTTAAACAATAAAATTCACTATGCATATATTTGTCTAAAATATATGTTGAAAAGCTTACACTTTTTATTTATTTATTTAAGTTTGGGGGACCAACAGGCATTTAGCTGCCCAATTATAGGTATCCGCTAATTACATTTAAAAGTTACAGCTACAAATATACATGTCACACACATACAAGTAAATTTGTTGTTGTGGGATCCATGGGTATTACCGTGCAAATTGTCCATCACCATGTTCGTGCACTTTATTTGACCCAATAAGAGCTTCAAGACTTAAAATAAAACTCAAAACAAGCTGTTGACAACTTATGCACCAGCATACATAAAAATCCATTGCTTGAAAACACACAGAATGTAAGAGAAAAATTAATGAAAATAGTCATGGACAATTTGCACGGTAATACTCATGGATCCCACTGTACAAAGAAAAAGAAAAATAGAAATTCACCACACAAGTATAACAATAAACGTTCATTATTTTTCTGGCAGGAGAATTCAACTAATGATTGTTATATGTAATCTGTATATTCACTATGGAATATGTATGTGAATATTGAAGTGTATTAGAGTATAATTTGGATGCAATATTATCAGTGCAAATTAATGTGTCCGTGTTTTACAGTCTACTTAAACACGTTCTGTTCACCATTTTAGACAAATAATTCATATTTTGAAGTAAAAATAAGTGCATTGGCACCATGCTGCAATATGTGCGATGAGGCGGTGAGGGGAGGTGAAATCAGAATATATTTCCATAGTACTTTTATGGGGATTATTAAATGATCTGGGAGGATGCCCCCTTAGCCTTGAGAGGTGGGAGGGGAGCATCATTCATTGGCGCTACAGTTTAGGTTTAAAGTGGAATCAAAACCACTGTGAAAAGTACCTTCAATTGGGGATCAAATTCGGAGCTCCGTGATTCTGATGTCACTCTATCACAGATTACTCTATCACGAGATTACTATGTATGCCACTTACGGGTGCAACTTTTCGAATTTGACCTCCCTTGGAAAATTTCCTTCGGACGCCCATGAAAATAGCAATTAACTTCAGTTACGTGAATGAGCACAAGTAAAACAAAGCACCCTCAACAAACAATGCAAAAGCTTTAAGGAAGTAGAAAATGTGGAAGACAATTCAGTCTAATCAACCACGACTTTCAATTTCAATTTAAAACGCTTCTTGTAGCGTGTCGCAGTGTTGCCACAACCCTCGGAAATAATTCCCCTTTGCAGTGAGCAAAATTTCACTTCTTCGTCCAATTTTCCCCTTCACCTAAAGAAATAATATAATAACAATTAATAATAGTGATACTTTAATTGGCCCATGTTCGCATATGAAAAATATTAAACGACTTAATCAGGGGCGGTTTAAGATGTAATTTCCATCCTGGTGAGGTGAATTTTTGGGGCCAGACTACTTTACACCTTCCTCCCATAAAGAAAATGAAGTGACCATGTTATATATTTAATAATAATAATAATAATAATTTATTATTTAGCGGACGAGGTTCATCCGTAGGCTGCTCGACCACCTAACCCTTGTCATGAGCCACATAAGAAAATATAGGTATATATACGGTAATATCAGTGGCGGCGATTCGGTTTCAAGACTGGGGGGCAAGAACAGTATACTTTCCCTTGATACATAAGGTTTAGCATAGTGCTGGAGCAAAAGTGGCAAAAAGAAGGGGGGAAACTACCCCCCTCGCCTCCCTAACCGTCGCCACTGTATAATATAATAATACATGAATACAGATAGAAAGAATGATTAAACTAAAGAAAAATAAAGAATTTCACATATAAGTACAATTACGAATATGCTCATTACAGTAATATTAGTCATAAAATAGTAATATACATGTGAAAGAACAAAAAATATTAAAAAATACAAATAAAATAAAAATATATGAGTAGAGAAATACTGAGGAAAAAATACAAATGTAAATGTTAACATAACATGGTTTTAATTACGAAAAATAATACCCTTATTTTTTTAAAACACACTAAGTGTTACTGTCACGTTTCTTGTAGGTCTACATACTTACATAATTACATCGAAATGACAGTAATATGTGGTAATAGCTTAGATTGCTACTACATGATTTTGCAATACATTTATGTTATGCAGCAATAACTTCAATTAATTCTTGTCTACACAAATCCAATTCCTTTAAAATCAAATAGCCACAAATAGCCACACTTATGCAATCAGAAATAATGTTTCGGTTCTACTAAAGGGGAACCTCCAGGTTTGGCGCCCCGGTTAGACACCAAAATATCTAGCTACGGGACAGTTACTACATACAGGGGAGAGTATAGACTCTAAAATAGGGCACGTGGCAATGGACGTCTATATCAGCGGCGGCTGGTGATTCTGAATTAGGTAAAGGGGAAAATAGAGTAATAATGGGGTAATAGAGAAAATTAGATCAATAGTTTCACATCCTGTTTAGAAACCCCTCTGCTGGCATAGAGTATAGCCAGTAAGACAGGCTATGTAGGAATTTCCTCCTCTTCCAAATAATACCTTGCTTTGTTTATGTGCCAACTGTCTGTCTCAAACGAAAGCAAAGATTCATTATTTTAAATGTACCGTGAAGCTCCATCCGCCTGAATAGTCCATCTTCATGTCTGTAAATGAGCCGAGATAGTTCTAATATTTTTTAAAATGCAGCTGCTAGAAATTAACACCAGAGGGCACTTGTATGCACTGCAGAATAGCCTTGATTCTTCGACATGCGCCAACAAGACCTGCAGTAACGTGCTACATTTATGGTCATTTTTATTTCTCACGCGCGCACATACACAATCATGGTTTGCCAGAATTTGAAATCAGGGCACCTTATCTCGAAGACCCCTCTTGTTTTGCGATCTGACCATCTAGGAAACCCAGTAGCTGCATACATTGCAATTTCATAATGAACTGGGCTTACACACTCCTGGCGGATTTTACACACTTTTGTACATGTGCTGCCGCCTGGAATGCTTGGCGTAAACTAATTCACACACTGTTTAGGAATTTTTTCCACTGTTTGGGGAAGCTTCCAGAATTAACTCAAAATTAAACCAGGACATTATTTCATAATTTTCTGCTGGATTTTGGATTTTTTGGGGGCGGGGGCAAAGAAAGTTTCCCGAACCGATTTGCTTCCCCTGTGTAAAGATTTGTATCCTAATGCAGTTCCCCGGAAAGATTAACCTGTCGTGTACTGCTTCTTGATTTATTTACGATTGGTGCGCTAAATAGAAATCCTAGGGTGTGCTTTAATGATTCTATAACGATGAAAGTTTTCTCCTGAGTGCATACAAACGCAGGACCGTAGGAAATTACTTTAGTAAAAAGTAGATTTGTATGAAAACAGCAATTGGTGGAAAATAGCGAATCCAAGTTTGCGTACTAGCATATGTAGATTAGTCACTGGCAGAGGCGCAACCACGAATTTTTGTCTGGGGGGAAAGTACCAGGATAAACGTACCAATAATAATAGTAACAAAAACATTAAAATGGCATTTATATATATAATATATATATATATAATGTTATAATAATATATAATAATAATAAGAAGAAGAAACATTAATAATGGCATTATTTTTATTATTATTTCTACTACTACTGGTGGTGGTAGTAGTATCAAGGACGTTATTATCCTCTCAAATTATGCAAAAAGGGGGTAGAAGTCGGTGCTAAAGCATTTGTTTGGAACAAACTATTTGAAATATTTTTTTCAGCACCGTCAATTTCACATTAGCTAATAATGGAAAACAAGCACAGAAACTGTATTCTTGAATGGCAGAAAATGAATGATAAATGCATTTCGAAGGTAATTATTTTTGTACATAAAACATGTATGACTTGCATGTACAACATATGTTTCACACATATGCAACATGGAGCGACATAAAATAAGAAAACACATATATTCAACATGCTAACAGTAAATTGTATACGTATTCTAAGTTAATTCAATACATATATACAACACAAAAAAAAAAAAGGTAAAGTGTTCCCCTGTGCATAGCACCACGCCATGAAGGCGTATAGGGGGTGTGGGGGTAACGCCCCACACTTTCTTGATCCGGTCGTGAGTGGGGGTGATGTGATCAGCATCACGCCCCTGACCGCCTTTACCCCCCAGGGTTTCCCCCAGGTACCCATGTTATTCGACGCTGGGTAGGCGCCGGGGCCGCTTCCACCGTTAGAAAAGTTCCCGGATTTGAACCGGCCGGGGATCGAACCCGGGACCTTGAGCATGGTAGTCAGACGCGTTACCGACTGAGCCACCGCGGCCACTACTATATACAACACATATTATTTAAATACATTACAGAAAACAATCACAAAGCGACTGAAGCGAGCAAGAAAATTTTTATATCCAACTTTTGCAATTGAAAGCAATATTGATTTAATAGGGTGCCATTAATATGGACGCCATGGAATTCTCTTTCACAACTTTTTTTTCATTTAGATCATTCGGCGCTCATAGCCGACTCCCACCGCCCCCTAGCTACGGCTGTGAACTTAACAAGACTGAGAAAAGCAGGGATTGCGAACGAAGCGAGCAAGAAAATTTTACGAAATGTATTTTTATTTGCATAAAATTTGAAATCTAAGGGGGCAATTGCTTCTTCACCACCCTGCGGGTGCCCTTGGCCATCAATGTGTTGCGCTTGACCTTCGCTATTTGCCCCTAATAGGATGCAAATAATATCACGGGGCGCAAAGGCATTCTCTCTCACACAACTTCTTTTCATTTAGATCATTCATTTAGAGCGCCCATGGCCTACTCCCGCCCCCTTCCCTAGGAACGGCTCTGAACTTGACGAAAATGAGAAAAGTAGGTATTGCGAGCGAAGCGAGCAAGGAAATTTTACGAAATGTATTTTTATTTGCATAAAATTTTAAATCGAAAGGGGTAATTGCTCCTCTGTGCCCCCTCTACAAGTACCCATGACCGTCAATGTTTGCCCCCTCCCCTTGGACCCCTAGAATTGACTTCCGTCGAAGGTTGGGGGGGTTGGGCAATGCCCCCTACCCCCTTTGTGGTTGCGCAACTGGTCACTGGCCTACCTCATCATAATTAAACTAACGATTGTCTACAGGAATTCAACTGATGATTACATAAGAATCGTAATTATGTGCCGGCAATCACAATAGAGCAAGATTGTCTTGAAGAAATGCATCCGACGATTACCTAAGCATATAATTATGTGCAAGTAAATGAGCATACAAATGGTCATTATGATTATGCTTGCACTTAAGTCAAGGCAGTTATACATAAATTTAATGTCATTGTGTTGTGGCAGACATGAAACGAACTTCAATTACATGGAAAACTTTAGTGGAAAAGTGTCCTCGCTTTATACTGGAAGATATTTTTCAAATTGAAAAGGAGAATAGGTAGGAAATTTACCCTTACTCGGAACTTTCTTTCCAAGATTATTATTTCTAATTCGTTCCCACATCAGGGAAAATAGTGTCATTCTCTCTTATAAAATATATGTTTCATTACTGTTTTATTATTATTCAACATGTTCAGTAATAAGGAGAGATTTTAAGAATGGAAAGCAATACTTGAGGTAAATACAATTTTATTTTTTGAAATGGAAGTAACTCTTATGTAATGGGTACAAACGTTTGAATCACTTTTTTAAAATCGTGCGTTTGCTGAGAGAATATAAAACCATGATGAATGCGTAATTTCCGGAGTTTGAGGAACTAAACTATCATAAAATGAAAATGTGAATTCTGAAATAACACCAAAAATCTAGGTAGCTTATCAATGAAAAATCTCAACCGATCTTGTTAGACTAACAAAACATTCACTTTTCTTTAACACTCGTATCAAATAATATTCATTAAGAAAGTAACAATTACCTTTGTTGTTCTACAAATCATCTGTTTTTCTACTGATTTTCGGAAGAGAATAGCTGATTTAGTAGTCTTAATTAGAAATGGGCTAGATAATGAATATATCGGGTGGGCTGAAAAGTTCGTAGGCTGACTCATAGATGGCGTTACTAGAATTAAATCCATGTGATTTTTACTTAGTACTAACCTTCAAAAGATACGGATAAACGAGAGTCTGTGGTGAAATATTAGCTAGTTGCGTAATATAGACAAATTCAAGCTTAAATTGTGGATTTAATCATTGTGTTTATTGTAAAAGTGTTCTGTGTCATTACAAGACAGTACATTTATTGAAACGTAAGTTAATATTAAATAATTTTGTGATTTAGAAGATAAATCAGTGTTAAATCTAGATAGCATGGAAGGCTCTGGGCCATCCAGATAAAGTTTCCTGCTTGTAAGAAATTCAACAAATTTCATTCAAGTGAGGGAAAATGTCTAGGGAGGAAATTATTAATCAAAACCGAGATGACGTCCAAATGGAGATGAATGAAGTAGTGAAAGTAAAAAAGGACACGTCTTCAAATAAAGACGGAGAAAATATGGATGTTGAATTGGTTGCTAAGCAACCAAAAAGTCAGAACACAAAACGAAATCGAGCAAAAGTTAGTGAAAAGGAGGAATCTATAAATGCTCCAAAAATTTTCAAAGCAAACGTATTAGAGCGTACAATGCAATCAAAGGACAATGTGAATAAAAATGACTTATTCTATCCTGGGCACGATGGCCCATATATTGTGCTTGTTGAAGGAGCGGAACACAACGTTGGTAGCTTTAGTGCTATTATGTTAGGTAGTCACTTAAGAGAAGCTAGAATTAAGGTGAATTATGTTAAGGCATCGGGTCCTAATCGTGCAAAGGTTTACTTTTTAACATCCAATGATGCAAATGACTTTTACTTGAACAAAGAGTTTCAGAAGAAGTATAAAGTAAATGTCAAGATCCCGAAGAGTCTTTTACACAGAATGGGACTAATATATGGGTTACCGTTACATATAAATTTCGAAGAAGTACAAGATGAAGCAGAGGCTGAGAGAAATATTCCAATAATCAAAATGGAAAGAATGAAGAAGAAGATTTATCAAGAAAGTGGGGAATTTGTGTTCAAACCGACCAAATTCATCAGCGTAACGTTTCAATCACAAAGGTTGCCATCGCATGTAAAGCTACCCAGTAACATATTTCAGGTACAACCTAAAATAAAATCTGTTATGCAGTGCAGGAATTGTTTCCGTTTCTCTCACACAAAGGATGTTTGTAAGTCCAAAGCGATATGTCCAAGGTGCGGTGATTATGAACATGATGATATATGTGCTGCAGTACCTAAATGCATAAATTGCTCAGGAAATCATCTTGCAACTGAGAGGTCGTGCAGTAAGTGGGAAGAGGAAAGAGAAATTCAGAAGGTGATAGCATATGAGGGCTGTTCATATCAAGAAGCAAAGAGAAAAGTTAGTTCTAGTAGTTCATTTATGACCGAAAGAGACGATTATTCTTATGCAAACATACTACAAGATTTCCCAGAGTTAAAAACAACTAAAGCAGAGTCTTCCTTTGTACAAGCTCCAAGTTCAGCAATTACAACAGGTAACAGATATGAGGTGCTGGCCACTCTAAGAGATGAGGAATCAGGGACATCAAGAAACTTATATTCGTGGAAATCTTCTCAACCTCATCTTCACAACATGAACAATAGTTATGCTGATCGAAGACTTGGGAAGATATTTAAAAGTAAAGAAGTTATGAAAAATAAAGGTATGCAAAATCTAAAGTCGTGTGACAATCCTCAAACCCAAAACGAACAAGAAAGACCAGATTATGTATTACTAAATTCCCAAAGCAGTCCAACGTCAGTGACAACAACGGAAAAACGAAAATTAAGAACTAGCATCCCACAATATGACTCTCAAAAGCAAATAATGATTAGTTTGTTACAAGTTATGGCAAAACTAACGTCGAACATAACTGTGGATGATAATCTTCAGAGAATTAAAAATATTCTAGTCGATTGTGGAAATATTACTTCACAGTTATTGAAACTTATTGAAGAGCTCGAATCATATGAAGATGCTCAACATTAAATATAATAATCAGTTAGTTATTACATGCAAAATATGTTTTTGTTTGTGCAATGGAATTTATGCTCGTTTCCTTCAAGAAAACTTGAACTCATGAAACTGATAGAAGAGCATCATCCTCTCATTATATGTGTATGTGAAGTATGGGGGGATGGAAGAGTTTCAATTGAAATAAAAAATTATCACGCAGTAATTAATCAAAAAGGCGGAAAAGGAGTGGGTATATTTGTACATGAAAGTCTGGCATTCCAACCCATATCATTTAATCCCAATTTAGTGATTCTTCGAGAATATCGGGTGGAAGTAGTGGGAATACAGGTGCAAATTTTGAATAAAATATTTACTGTTATCTCGATCTATATACCATCTTCCTATACATCGCAAAAAATTGCAGTGAAACATTTAAGGTCTATGATTAGTTCATTCAAGACTCCATTAATCATAACTGGAGATTTCAATTGCCACCACCCATTGTGGGGTCGACAGGCAGCAGATAAGTTGGGTCGAACTCTTGTTGAATGGATGGAGGCGGAACAGTTAACTATAATAAATGATGGTTCACCTACTCATATGCCTAGAAATGGAAGTAATCCGTCATCTATAGACTTAACATTAATTTCAGAAAAGTATTGTGCAGACTTTACATGGGAAGCCGATGTGGACTTGAGAACAAGCGATCATTATCCATGTTATTTTTATCTGGCTTATTGCCATGCAACAAATGAAAGAATATTAACTATTCGCAAATGGAAAGTGTTCAAAGCTAATTGGTCTAATTATACTAAACTTTTAAATATTTATTTCTCAGAGGATGATGGATTAAAACCTGATAATATTACATACGAGGAGTTTGTAAAAATCATTTCAGCTGCGATGGACTTGAGCTGTCCCAGGGTGATAAAAAGTAGTCAGCAACACTTCCCAAAGATATACTGGTGGACAGAAGAGTGTGCTGAAGCAAAACTACATAGAGTCGAATTAGCAAGAATATACTCACGTCAACCAAATCCGGAGAACTGGATAGCATTCAGACGCTCTGTGGCCAATTCAAAGAGATTATGCATAAAAGCAAAAAGAAAATCATGGAAATTATTTTGTGAAAATTTACACCCAAGCATGAAATTAGGATATGTGTGGAATAAGTTTAGGTCGCTCAAAAATCCTCGTACAGCAAATGTCGTTCCTTTGAAATCAAATTGGAAGACTGAATTTATTCAGAAACTCATACCTACAGTGTCAGACGGAGTAATTGAAACACCAAATGAATTATGTAGTTACACATCAAAACTACGATCGGCGAAAGGTTTTGCAACTCCAATTTCAAAAGAGGAAATCTATGAAATCATCGGCAACAGTAAAGAATCTGCTCCAGGGATGGATGGAATTACTTATTCTATGATTAATCACCTTCCAGATGTAGCGTTAACGGCGATGTGCACAATTTTTAATAAATTCTTAAATAATGGAAAAGTACCAGAAGATTGGTCCAAACAGTTGATTATTCCAATTTTAAAAACAGGCAAGGACCCTCAAGTAGGTAAATCATATAGACCTATAGCTTTGACGTCAGTTATAGGAAAGATATTTGAGAAACTGATACAAAAGAGAATAGAATGGTTTTTAGAAAGCCAAAATATATTTCAGTTCGAACAAATAGGATTTCGAAAGGGATTAGGATGCCAAGACGGATTAATCACTCTTTCCTCGTATATTTTCGACTCACTGAAAAGAAACAGAATTGTATTAGCTGCATTCTTAGATGTAAGCGCAGCTTATGATAACGTAGACATTAATATCCTAATCCAAACAATACAACAGCTAAAAATACCTCACAACTATGTTTTGATATTATGGAAGTTACTCAGTAAAAGATCTGTATATTTCCACTTTTTCAGTGAAAGTAGAGGACCGTATTCAGCCTGCAAAGGGTTACCTCAAGGAAGTCCTTTAAGTCCTTTGTTATTCAACATATATATGATCGGGATGAAAAGGAAATTAATTCCAACAGTCAATTATCTTCAATATGCAGATGATATCTGTATCTATATGTCCACGACACAAATTCATACTGATTTTCCTGTTTTAGAGGAACAAATATTGGAAGTGCAAAAGTGGCTTGTAAGTAAAAAACTCTCCATTTCAATGGAAAAATCTAATATTACAATTTTTAGTAAAAAGGGAACACCTCCAATAGTTCACTCAATGTCCCGAAAAACAAGAATTCCCATTACATCCAGAGTAAAATATTTAGGTGTCATCTTGGATGAAAAACTAACTTGGAAGGACCAAATTAAAGCAATACAAGTCAAATCAGAAAAAGTGTTTAATTTGTTCAAAGCAATAGCAAATACTCAGTGGGGATGTCATCCTCGAGTTATGCTTTTATTTTACAAAAATTATTTTCGGCCTATGATAGATTATTCTCTATTGGCAATGTGTAACTTGACAGAAGGAAAATTGAATTCCATTGATGTCATACAGAGGAAATTCTTGAGAAGATGTTTAGGAGTTATGAACAGCACTCCAAACGCAGTAGTATACATGGAAGCGGGTGAATGTTCCATTTCATGTAGACAGAAGATGTTAGCAGCAAATATGCTCTTCAAAGTGAAATCATATCATGAGCATCCTTTCAACAATGTGCTAACAAATATGATACACTTACATCAAACAGGAAAAATAACAAACAGAAAATCTGCTATGTGGATAGAATTGTATAATTCGTTTTGTCAAGAATATCAGGATGTTCTACAGATGCGTTCACGGCCTGTTTTTTCATTAGATTATCCTCAACAGTCTCTGGATAATATTCATTTCCCTCGTTATTCGCACATATCGGAATATTTTACTCAATGGCCAAGTTTTTATTTTATATACACAGATGGATCTAAAAGTGAGTCAGGAGTTGGATGTGCAGTGTACGATCCACAACATAAAACAGACCTATTATTTCGGCTTCCACAAGACTGTTCAATATTTACAGCAGAATCTTACGCAATTTACCAAGCTTTAATATATGTCCAAAAATTAAATTTACGAAAGTTCTTAATACTTACTGACTCGCAAAGTGTATTACAGGCTCTTAAATCTTCTTACAAGAGTCTTTACAAATTATCCCCTTATATTATAAATTGCATACAATTAGTTCAAACAATACAAAAATCTGGAAAAACCATTGAGTTTTCTTGGGTTAAAGCTCATAGCAATATTACAGGTAATTCTCATGTAGATGAATGTGCAAAGAAAGCAGTGCGCCTCCCAAATATTACGAACCTATCATTATACTATACGGATCTTCTCCCTAGAGTAAAGAAGAAAATTCTGAATGAATGGTTTGATTGGTGTCGAAATGAACTTACAACCGTTGGAGAATCATACAGACCATTTGCTGAATTCAAAACACAAAAACCATGGTTTCATCATGTAAGTGCTACAAGAAATGTAATTGTATTAATTAATAGACTGAGAACGGGCCATTTGTGTACTAGGCAACATTTATCCAAAATTGGAATAACGAACAATAAGAAATGTGAATGTGGATGGGAAAGTGCAGATGCACAACATATAATACTGGAATGCTCAAAATATAATAGAGAGAGAAATATCTTGTATAAAACTTTAAATAATCTAAAGGTTCAGTTTCCAACAAATTTGTTAAGTTTAATTGTTAATCCAGATGTGAGAATTGGTTATAGTTTGTTATCATTTTTAAGGAAGTGTAACATACAATTGTAAAAGGCAAAATGTTCTTTAAAAATATGTAATATCTGTAAAATAGGGGGGGTTGGACTGATAATTTAATTGTAAAACAATTGTGTGTGTATTGTTATGGACAAAAAACGGCATAAAAGCTGTTAGGTTCCAAATAAAGGAATGAATGAATGAATGAATCAAAAGATACGTGTATAAATTTCACAGCTGCCGGATAATTAGTTCGTGAGATATAGCATTGTGAGTGAAGCAGCTTTTGTTATTGTGAAAAAATGGATAAAAAAGAATTTCGTGTGTTAATAAAGCATTGCTTTTTGGCAAAGAAAAATACTGTTGAAGCCAAGGTTTGGCTTGATAAACATTATTCGGACTCTGCACCAGGAAAATCAACCGTTAAGAAGTGGTTTGCTAAATTTAAACGAGGCGAAATGAGCATCGAAGACGATGCACGCAGTGGACGCCCCAAAGAGGCTGTTACCGACGAAAACATAAAAAAAGTCCACAAAATAATTTTAAATGATCGTAAAGTGAAGTTGATCGAGATAGCTGAGACTTTAAAAATATCAAAGGAACGTGTTGGACATATTGTGCATGAATATTTGAACATGCGAAAGCTGTGTGCAAAATGGGTGCCGCGCGTGCTCACAATCTATCAAAAGCAACAACGTTTTGATGATTCGGAGCAATGTTTAGCGATATTCAACCGTAATAAACACGAATTTTTCCGTCGATATATTACAATGGATGAAACATGGCTCCATAACTACACTCCAGAGTCCAATCGATAGTCAGCCGAGTGGACTGCACGTGATGAACCGAATCCAAAGCGTGGAAAGACGCAACAGTCGGCTGGCAAGGTTATGGCATCAGTATTCTGGGATGCGCATGGTATTATATTCATCGATTACCTCAAAAAGGGCCAGACCATCAACAGCGATTATTACATAGCGTTGTTGGAGCGTTTAAAGGATGAAATCACGAAAAAACGGCCCCATTTGAAGAAGAAAAAAGTGCTGTTTCATCAAGACAATGCACCGTGTCACAAATCAATGAAAACGATGGCAAAATTATATGAATTAGACTACGAATTGCTTCCCCATCCACCATATTCTCCAGATCTGGCCCCCAGTGACTTCTTCCTGTTTGCAGACCTTAAAAGAATGCTCGCTGGAAAGAAATTTAGCACTGATGAAGAGGTAATCGCCGAAACTGAGGCCTATTTTGAGGCTAAAGAAAAATCGTACTATAAAAATGGCATCGAAAAATTGTATGACCGCTATAATCGTTGTATCGCACTCGAAGGCAACTATATTGAATAATAAAATCGAATTTTGTCAAAAAAATATTTTTTACTATGTTAGCCTACGAACTTTTCAGCCCAACTGTTATGCTCTTTTATCCTTATCTTACACTATATTTTTACCTATTCATATAAAAATATGTATATTTTAATTATAAATATACATAGACCTAATAATGTTAATAACTTTCATTATTATTATTGAGAGGTTTGGTTAGAGTGTGAAAACACTTCCCGAAATATTCCTAGACACGTGATTGCCTCAAATATTTTACGTGGTTGTCATTGTAATAAAATAGTATGCTATGAGCCGCTCAGTTGGTAGAGCATATAAATACCACGCGGAAGACCCGGCTTCGAATCCTGAGGCAGGTGATCTTGACCAGGAATTTTTCCAGTCATTTCCCTGTTTCTGCGTGACTCTGATCTCCACCCAGCCTGAGTACTTGGGAGCAACCCTGGGGTGTAAAGGCAGCATGATGCTGATCACATAATCCCAACTATAGTAGAGATCAAGAATATGTGGAGCTCTACCTCCACATCACCCCATACGCTTTAATGGCATGTATGCACACGCACAGGGGTACCTATACCTTACCTTTGCTTGATTTGATTCTATAAGAATCAAAGTTTGAAGTTGCTCTTCCCGTTAATATTGTCTTCATTTTGAATAATCCTAGTGATTGAAACCAAAAACACATTGATATCTTTTAAATGGCCGAGTCTGCTGCCACGCACGTGTCAGGAGTAAGAATAACCGTCAAATTTGCTCCTGCCACGTAATTCGTCTGCTAAGAGGATGTTACAAATCTTAAGAACAGATTGAGACGAGAGAAATGCAAGTTTATGATTAGTGGGAATGAATGTACAGGTAATTTAGAACCTTTTTCTTTAGAAAGCATTTAGCGATATTATTTTAATGCTAACAGAACCTAACCTAACTACGAGAGCATTTAGGTTTATTATTAGAAGAATGCTAAGGGACATAATCTTAAAACATTTTTATGAAAGTAATCGCTACAACTTCACAGTATGTGTTACAGACGTAATTGCATACATAGCATGATGAAATCACTATAAAACAAAGACCGAGTTTGCTGCCACGCGCATCTTTTTTGAGGTTCCAGCAGAAAAAGAACGTGGCTACAGACACTACCCTTTTAAATACATCACACGAACTTCAATATACAGGGTGGGCAAAAAGTCGCTTTCCCCAAGTATTTCATCATTTATTGGGGAAAGCTACTTTGTGCCCACCCTGTATATCACAAATCCAATTTTGACTCCCTTTAGAAAATATTCTGTGGTCACCCGTTGCCAAGCTTCGTCTATTACGTGAGAGTACATAGCCGTGGGCGTTTGGAAGGGGAAGCAAGGGGGGCCGTGCCCCACCTGGTAAATGAAAGTCAACTAAAAATTATATATTTCACATATAATTTCATTTCAGCCACAATAATATGTGTTAATTATTGCATGAATATGATAAATTCAAATTTAAGAAATGTGTTTTGAAAGAACAACACTATTATTCGGGAAAATGTAAATTCCTTGCCCTCCCTGGAAAAAATCCTACGGACGTCCATGTACATAGCCGGGGGTCGGGGTGTCGGGAACCCCCAGAATTTCACATTTCACATGTGGTGCATGTAAAAATACTGAAAGTAACTGAAAATAAACTCCTTGACACGTTAAACTCCTTGTCCACTTTCTGTGGTCACTGAAAAACAGCAAGGTTATGAAGAAAATTGCAAAGGTTTAAAGCCCTTGATCTTATCCCGTACCTGCTGCATCTTCAGGTCAAGGTCAATGCGTTATCGAGTGACTTGGTGAAAGTTACCTCGGCTTACTGTTGTTTTCAAATGACTTGCCAGCAGGCAAAACGAGACTTGATATAATGAACCAAAATAGTCGCTCCCGATGTTATTTTGGAGCCTATTTCTCCCATTATTATCAACCAGTGCAGATAGGCGGTAGACTGATGGAATGAAATGGACAAGAAAGTGGGAGAGCAATATTTGCAATTGTACTAACATACAAATGAAGAAAATTACTAAAATAAAGCAATTTAGAAATATTTAGATTTTTAAATAAACGGTAACATACGTAATTATAACGTAACATAAGCACTTACACATTTGATATATAGTATGAGAGAGGTAAATAAGAGACATTGTCGCCTAAAATACCTAGTCTTACCATAAATACTGTCCCAAAGTTGTAAGTAAATAGACACAAAATGGTGAGAGATATTGTAATATCAGAATAACATGAGATGCATGGATGCATTATGAACCAAAATCACAAATAATTATTCGAAATGGCCACCTTTAGCACTGACACACTTCTGAAGTCTTCGTGGCCACTCATCAATGGAATTACGCAACACATCAAGTGGAAACTCCGCAGCTGCCTTCTGAAGAGACCGCTTTAAACTGTCAATATTGGGATGTCTCTTCTTGCAAGCCATCTCCTGAAGCTTGGACCACAATTTGTCGTCCGAAGGGTTTAAGTCTGGACTGGCAGAGGGCCAATCTGACGTGGAAATGAAGTCAGGAACATTTGCCTCCAACCACTGCTGGGTGGTGCGTTCTTTGTGTGCTGGGGCTGAGTCCTGCTGGAAGCTCCAGTTCTCTCCATGGAAGATGGTGTCGGTAAGATTCTTGCATAGTGTCTCAAGCACTGTCTGCTGGTACACTTTGGCTGATGTTTTTACCCCTTTTTCACAGAAATGGAGCGTGTCTTCATAGCAAATGTTCCAGGCTTCATTTCCACTTCAGATTGGCCTTCTGCAAGTCCGGACTTATACCATTTGGACTACAAATTGTGGTCCAAGCTTCAGGAGATGGCTTGGAAGAAGATACATCCCAATATTGAAAGTTTAAAGCGGTCGCTCTCTTCAGAAGGCAGATGCGGAGTTTCCACTTGATGTGTTGCGTAATTCCATTGATGAGTGGCCACGAAGACTTCAGAAGTGTGTCAGTGCTAAAGGTGGCCATTTCGAATAATTATTTGTGATTTTGGTTCATAATGCATCCATGCATCTCATGTTATTCTGATATTACAATATCTCTCACCATTTTGTGTCTATTTACTTACAACTTTGGGACAGTATTTATGGTAAGACTAGGTATTTGTTTACACTTCTTGTATCTAATATCCAGATATTTAAGACAAGATCGAGACTTTTGTCCCCATTATATATATATATATATATATATATATATATATATAAACGATGAATTTAGGGGGCTGCAGCCCCAACAGCCCCACCCTTTCGCACCAAAGCCAAGTATACTCTGTGGTATGTACAGTGGGATCCACTAGTATTGCTCGGCAAATTGTCCATGACTATCTTCATTGATTTTTCTCTTACATTCTGTGTGTTTTTAAGCGATGGATTTTTATGTATGCTGGTGCAAAAGTTGTCAACAGCTTGTTTTGAGTTTTCTTTTAATTCTTGACGCTCTTATTGGGTCAAATAAAGTGCACGAACTTGGTGATGGACAATTTGCACGGTAATATGGTAATACTCATGAATCCCACTGTACTATAGTAGTAAATTCGTGTTTACAAATTTCAAAGAAATCCACACCTCTCAAAGTACAGTTAATATACCGATGTTGATAATTACACCTATTGTTCTCGCAGGCATTCGTGTCTAAAGGATTTGAATGTACACTATTAATCATTGTAGCTCACGAACGTGTTGTAACAATGCACATTTTAGTTGGCTGAATAATAACGCTGTACACAATACGCACAAATAGCTACTGTTAACGGTGGTCGTTTTACTGTGTCCGAAAATTAGCACGACAAGCTGTTTCGTAGAGAGAGCATGAGTATTACGAAACAAATTGTCCATCACAATGTTTGTTCTCATTGTTTTGCACAATGGGAGCTTCAAGAATGGAAACAAAATGTCAAACAAGCAGATGGCAATCTCTGTAGAAGCATACTTAAAAAATGCATTCCTTATTTTTTATATTTTACACATATGTGTCTACGATTATTGTTACATTAAAAAGCTATTCCATTGTAAGGCCAGCCGCACACTGTTTCGGCGATTTCCTGTGTCAGAAGATAATCACGTTTAATTTGCAATTAAATAAAAATATCGCCGCCATGATACTCTTCCTCAGTTCGGAAATTTTTGCCTGAAGTTGCCTCCATTTTCAGTCTGTAATTAGAGGTCTCTGGCTGAATTGAATGGATTCACGCATGCGCAAATCGTTTTGTCGCAAGCTGCTCCTTGCGATACCGAATCCCCCCGACATTCATTGTTTTGTCGCAAACCGTAGCAACGTGACTCGAGTCAATTGTCTCGTCGGCCCGAGTCTGTTTGCAACAAACTGACTCTTTGCGTCGTGTCGGATCCGGTGGGCGGCTAGCCTAAACGTTCGAGCTTAGCACACTCGACGGTGGGAGACTCGAACTCCAAAGGTAGTATCATTCCTACACTGACGTCCAAGCGAACGAAAACAAGTCCTCTGCGCAAGTAGGTCTTGAGAGGGCTTGACCAATGAACGCCTGAGAGGAGAAGTGAATGCATAGAGGGGTAAACGCGCTGCAGCTACCATCAGCGAGCATTACTTTGCTCCGCCAATTCGCTTTCTCCCCTTCTCTGACGTTATGGGCGGCCTTGCTCCACAAATTCCCGACGCAGGGTGTAGCTGCGGTGATTCATTAAGGGTGCTGCGAACAATTCTCTTTAAAAAGTGAAATATGTATATATAAAAATTACCTTTGAGGATCTAACGAGTAAGATCTTTACGAGGCGACTACAGGAAAGAAATTTACTATTTTGGGGGCCCTCCCTTGCAACTTATCTCGACCGCCACTGTCGAGCATCCCACCGAACCACATGTCGTAAAAACAGGAACCCCCTATCCCCAAACTTTCCCTGGACTTGATATAACACTCTAGCCTAGGCACACTTAACGATTTTTGAAGGGGGAGGGTTCAACCACTGAAGAAACATTTTTTGTATCAAGTTATCAATAGGAAAATTAGGTAAATTGTATTCTATTGTTTTTAGCAAGGACGTGCAGAGAGAGGCTGGGGAATCAAAAATGTAAAAAATAAAATGTTCTCTGACTGCCACGAGAGATCAGAGTTCTATTCCCGGAATATATGATCTTAGTTTTCAGAGCATGTCCCTGCATAATGGGACCTTGGGGTTCACCAAACCTGTAATAAAATGTGTATCTAGGGGCACCCTTGAGGGTAAAAGCTGCCGGAGCGTGATCCTGATCGCATCACCTCTAATTGTCAAAATCGTGAGCCTCCATGGGTTGTTGCAATGTCCAGGAAACTGAGCTATACCTATATACAGGGTGTTTCCGGGCGGATGATACAAACTCTCAGGGATGATGGAGAAGGGCACATGTATGAATTTGAGATAAAGAACCCTGGTCCGAAAACGACTTAGTCGAAAGTTATAAGCGAAAATCGGTGGATGACGATGTAATACTTTTATTACCTGCACAAGTTTCATAAGCTGATACATTCACAGCAGTTGTTCAACAGATGCGTCCCAACTTGATTTCTTCTTGTGGGGTCATGTGGAAAGTCTTGTGTACGAGACACCTGTCGAGACTGAAGAGGATCTCCTGGCAATGCCAATGCTTTATTAACAGTTTTTTTGTAAGTATCGGGACCATTGTGCCCTTGACTTACTATCATGTTCTTACAAAGTAGTGTATGTACAACATTTCTCTTGCTATAACCCGGGTCGACTGTCGGCCGGGATTTGGACAATAGTTCATCTGTATTATTTCACTAATTTGAAATTGTTGAGTACCTTGTTATAATTTTGCATTGACAGAGGAAGGAAATAATCACTATTATTTTTCAAAGCATACAATAGTTCGGTGCACTGATGAAAAGTTCTAAGCACAGACTACATTTTGCACATCACTTTAAGACACAAAACATAAAATACCCACATAGAATAATAATAATGATAACAATATATAAGTAACAATAAGTAACAAAGAAACAACAAAATCACAATCTGTGCTTTTATAGCTGCACTATCAAGGAACACTAATCTGCTCCATTGAAAACAGTACTTTGAAGTACTCATAAACAGGGAGTATATATAACACATAACATAATAATACAATAGCATTTTTTGAATTTAGATTTGTTCAAAATTTCGGGGCATGGAGTGGGACATCCGGACCTGTGGTCGAGTTCCAATGCCCCGAACCGCTGGATTTGGATGCTGTTGGATCTGGCTCCAGAAGTTGTAACACATGGCATATATAGCAGATTGAACATAATCTAGTTCAAGGTCCTCATGGATTTGTGAGATACGAGTATCTCGACTATGACCAGTAATAAGTCGAGCAACATTATTCTGTATAATCTGCAATGTCCTTATGACTGAAGGTCGGAGATGACCCCAAGCTGGTGCTGCATGATGGTGGGACGTACCATCATCTTATACACATGCAAGCGAGTAGTCAGTCCCAAGGTAGGATTTCGGAAAACTGGGTACAATTGTCCAACTCGAGTTTGTGCTTTTGCTGTCTCAGTTGAGATGTGTTTATGGAAATTTAGTCTTCGGTCCAAAAACACTCCTAAATATGTGGTAAAAGGTTTGTCCGGTATAGAAGACCCCTGGAGTCGTAGAATCTTTGGTAGTTGTCTATGTCGATGTGTAAATAGAACCGCAGCACTCTTCAGTGAATTATACTTCATGCACCAGCGAGTAGACCAATCTTCCAACTCTAATAGTTGTTGTCTCATCCTGCTATAGCATAGATCTTGTAAAAGGCTATTTGTAAAGATGGCAACATCATCTGCATAGGTAGCTAACATGCATCTATGAGTAGCAGAGATATCACTAATATATAAAGCAAACAGAAGTGGAGATAAAACAGCTCCCTGAGGGACACCAGCATGTATGATCTTAACAGTAGATCGAACACTTAAAAATTGCACCTGAAATTGCCTCTTTTGTAAATACTGATCCAATAATTGCACCAAATAAATAGGAACTCCCAATTCCGATAGTTTCACAATTAATCCAGAATGCCAAATACGATCAAAGGCTTTGACGGAGTCTAGAAATACTCCTAGAGTATGTCGACTGAGATTAAAGTTTCCTGTAACATACTCCACTACTCGGACCAGTTGAGTAGTAGTACTGTGCTGTTGACGAAATCCAAATTGATGATACGGTAGCAAACCTTTTTCATCCACCACAGCTTGTAATCGTCTGAGTTGTATATGTTCAAAGCTTTTGCTAACATGACTCAGAAGACTTATAGGTCTATAATTCTGTGGTAGAAGAATGTTCTTTCCTGGTTTTGGCAAGAGGATTATTTTTGCTAGTTTCCAACTTGATGGATAATAGCCGGTAAGGAATATAGCATTGAAGACTTTTGCTAGAAAAACTAGCAATTTTCTGGGGCCGTTCTTCAGTTGTAATGTAGTAATAGTATCAAAGCCAGGTACCTTACCAGGTCGAAGAAGATTTATAACACCTTTGACCTCCTGAGGGGTTGTGAGAAGTGGATAAGCTGTGAGTGGTTCATGACGTAATTGTTCCAGTCGATGTTGAATCTTCTGGATATAAATGCCATTATGCGGTTGATCTGGTATGTGGAATTGGTCCTCCAGATGTGTGGAGAACACTTCAGCCTTCTCCTCTGGTGTGTACACCATGCCATTTGGACCCTGGAGAGGGTAGGCAGCAGATTCTCCTGGCAAGAATTCTCGCTGCCTGTGACATTGTTCGAACGACCCCGGGGTTGTTCCAACGGGTATACCAGGACTTTGTGCGACGATGTCATGCCTGCAGCGAAGCTGGGGGACACTACTTTTAACAACTGTTGTGAATGTAGCAGCTTGTGAAATTTGTGCAGGTAATAAAAGTATTACATCTGCATACAGCGATTTTCGCTTATAACTTTCGACTAAGTCGTTTCCGGACCAGGGTTCCTTATCTCAAATTGATACATGTTCCCTTCTCCATCATCCCTGAAAGTTTGTATCATCAGCCCGGAAACACCCTGTATACCTTTTATGGAAATGTTGACCCTGTCAAAACCCATTTCCAAAACTTTTCCTAGGCACGCCCTTGGTTTTCGGTTACTGTAAAAGCTTGAATAAACTAGTTATATTTAAATTACGATGCGTGTACTGCTCTTATCCCTCTGTTATCACCAAAGCTCCAACTTCTGGCCACTGAACCCCTACTAAATAAGCTCAAAGTGTCCATTCCTACTACAAGTCTTCGAAATGCCTTGGTTGATATGGTTTTGAAGTAAGTCAACATGGTCAAGACGAGACAGTTACAATCAGGTCAAAGTTCTATTTGCTGAACCGGAAATAAGTAAATAAACCTGTTTATTCAGCTTCATTTACTTGTAGTGCCACGAAATGAAATGAAACCTAGCATTGCAGGAATTTTCTACGATTCAGAAGTGGTAATATATCCCAGTAATATATATCCCAGTACTACTTCGTGAATTCAAAACTAAACAACGCAGTCTTTTGAGAACTATTTTTGTCTAATATTGTTTTTTTTAATGTAAGTCAAATAAAAAAAAATTACAATGAAAATTTATTAGCATTCCACGAAGTCAATTACAAACTGCTCTTGCACAAGTTTTCAACGAATCAAACTTTGCACAGGTGAAATAATGGAGAAATGTCAAATCAAAACCGGAAATAAAACAACAAATTTTCGCAAAATTCAAAACGAAGAGTTAGGGGTCCCGGGTTCGAATCCCGGCCAGGGAGTGGATGTTTGTGAGTGTCCATTCATCAATTTCATCATGTCATCACTCATCTCCATCCTCGCAAATTAGCCAAAAGTGGCACAAAAGGCGATGTAAAAAAAAGTAAATCAAAATCAAAATGAAGAGTACACGCTAATTTTGTACAACTTTGTAAAATATTTAAAAATTTTGTAGCTACAAGTGAAATAGCAGAGTGAAACAAAATTAAAATCTGTCCGCACTATTTACTCGTAGTACAGTTGGATGCAAAAGTATTGTCAAGCAAATTAATAATCACCATTTTAATTCTGTTTTTTACGCAAAGCAGCTCACAAGCTCTACACCAGCATAGTAAAAATACTGTACTTTAAACCAAGTACTATGCAAGAGAAAAAGTAATGAAAAAAGTCATGAACAAATTGCCGAGCAATACCTGTGTATCCCACTGAACCAGAAGCTGAATGTTGGCATTTCAATATTATTCTACCATTTCTGTACAATTATCTACATCAAATAAAAAATGTACAAGACGTAAGATGAAGAAATTTCCAAATCGAAATTAGCATGAAAAATAGTACAACCTTCACGAAGTCGAATATAAATAGTGCAGGAATCTTGTTCAATTTTGTACAACAAAGTATTGATGCTTTGAGCATTACGATGCAAATACGAGAAAAGTGAAAGTTCAACCGAAGACTGATAATGTAGTTGACTGCTACAGTCTCAAATCAAATTAGGTCATTGTCAAGACGTTCGTGCTTAACTAGAAACTGGCTCAAAGATTGTGGGCAAGGTCAGTATTTGTGCGTGCCAAAGTATCTGGTGTCCGATGGCATAATTTTGTTTGGGCTCACAAAGGGGCAGACGTCTGTTAAAGGTCCAGGGATTGTAAACTAGTTCAATTCTGGTCCGTGAGAGAAAATCAGCAAGCGTAAATGAGTTCTGGACCTTAAAGAACCTTCTTACCTTTAAAGTGTTTCAATTCGGTCCCGGTTCATTTTTTTATTTATTTTTTTATTTGAGAAATCCTGAGTACAGAGAGAATCCATTTTATATCAACAGAGAGAAAAATAGAAATTAACAAATAAGAAGGACGCACACATATGTAACAAGAATAATAAAATAAAAAAATGAAAAATAATAATAATAAAACAATAACTAGGGTATAACATATATTAGTTTATCTTCAGCTGCTTGATGCACGCATTTCTGAAAGCTTGCTTAGATAGATGGAAGCCTGGAGGATCATTTAGTGTATTGTACCTTGTTTGTAGCCTATAGAGAAATGACCTTTGTTCTAGGGATAGCCTTGAGGCTTTTGTGTAAAAGAAGTTGTCACATTTGCTGTTGGTACGTGGGATCCGCGTGTGAAGATGTGGCAAGAGTTCGTTAGTGAATATTTGTCCATTCATGATTTTGAAAAGAAACGTTAGATCTGAAACTTGACGGCGAAGGGAAGGATCGTGAATTTGAAGAGTGGTTAGAATTTCATGTTTGGAAAAGTTTGCAAGGGCTGGACATCTATGTTTGACTATTCTGATAAAGAAATTTACCACTTTGTTTGTTCTCTTTATATTGCTATCACAGGCCATTGACCAAATACAGGAACCATATTCAAGAATAGGTACAACGCACGTTGTAAAGTAGGTTTTCAGGGGAGAAACATGTGTGATATCTGTAAATAGGTCCAAGTTCGGTATTGAAATGAAACAACTTGGACCGAATTTAAATTATGCGAGAAAAAAATTTTCCGGTCCTGTGACGGAACCCAATATAACCCATTCGAATTTATAAGTTCCTGCCCCTTTAACCACCCTGGAAAAATACGATGGACCGGCGGTGGGGGGGGGGGGGTGTCTGGGCGAATCTGTTGCTCTGCGAGCGAAACCAGTTTGTTGCACCTCTTCATTGAGGTTTGAAGTCCAGTTTATGCACAGAAAGGTTTATGCACAGAAAGGTTTATCGGGACTGGAGCTACAGTTTAAAGTGGGATCGGAACCACTATGTGCCTCCACCGGGTATCGAACCCGGGACCTCTTGATTACAAGGCGACGACGCTACCACTGCGCAATCGGTAAGGCCCTATGTGTGTCCTAATTGCGAACAACGCTCAAATGGTCCTAATTGCGAACACACAAAAGTGAAAAATAATTCCATGTGCTAATTACGAACACATGGAACTAAAAAAAAAACTTGTTTTCAAAAACATATGACAATCAGTTTTTGTCACCTACTTTTTTTTATCCTAGGTTTTCGTTATTTTATATTTTTCTCTGTAACTTCGTATCCGCGTGAAGCTTAGGTAGGAAAACACCACGTTTCTGAACCTTTTGTGTTTTTCTGCTTTTGTCAACTTTTCCCCCTTTCGGTCGTAGGAGCTCGGGACCAACAATATGCTGTGATAAATCTTTCACTATTTTTGAGCGACTTTTGTGCATTTGGCGACGGAGAGTCAACTTGGGAGGCCAATTACTGAAGGAACATGTTACGTACCGGATGAGGGTAGAACTATTCTTTTCACCCCCATTCTAACGCAACACGTGTGCCCCAAGAAGCTGGACCAGGCAAAAAATAGACGCTTGACCACCAACGTCGTAACTTCAGATTCCCGCGCCTAAAAGTCAGTCCGTTGTATTCGAAGTTTCAAGCTGTCTTTATATAGTGGCAGAACGAACAAACACATACAGTTTAGCGCCAGTTTTCGACCCGACAACACCTCTGCGACAGTCGGAGTAAAGATTCGGGACTTTGTCTTTTTTCTACCGCGCCGTGTATTTTATCCTGCGTGAGTGAGTGACAGTGACTAGTGTACGAATACGCCGTGTTAATTTGTGACCTGTGCACTGGATTCGCGTTATTCGTTTTGTGACGAGGAACATTAATACCACTATGGCGGGCTAATCACGAGAGAAGGAGGGCCTTGGGTCTTCCTAGCCTGCATGAAGCCGACAACGCAGCAGATCACCGCTCAGCGTCGCGTCGCGACGCCACACCACTAAAACGCCGTCGCAAGCGCCACGAAAGCCACAAATGACGCCCACAGCCCGATTAGAAGCCATGAACTGATACCGCCGAAAGCCGCCAGTCGAAACAGCATTCCTAGAGTACTTCGACGCCGACGCCGACGCCCGACGAGAATTCTACGGAGAGAGAAAGAGAGAGAGAGAGAGAAATTGGAAGATGAAGCGACACCAGCCCACACTTAGATCTACCGTCTAGAAGAGAAGATTGAGATAATGAAGCGACACCTACTGCGTCTTGAGACGACGCCGACGTCCCGCGTGAGATTAGCAGCGAGAATCCACGAGTACCCCCGGTAAAGGAACTTCGCCCGTTTTTTCGCCGTCCCCCCAGAGAGAGAGAGAGAGACGATGCGAAGCAATTAATCGCTCCATTACGAGGCCGACAAGATGATCGCCGTAATGTTGAAGCGTAAAAGGAAGGTGTGTCCCAGAAGATTGCGAAGTGCCGCTACAAAGAAGTAGCGTGGGGAAGTGTTAGTGTTGCAAAGAGGACCGCGGATTGACGTCACCGCCGCCGTTTAGAGGACTACGGTAAACGTCGCTGAAACGTCTAGAACGCCGAGATGGTATAGTATACTACTGTTAATTTTCTATATGTGTGAGTGATCATCTACCCAAGCCTCCAAAGATCGGCCGTCGGACGAAAAGATACCTGTATTTAAAGTTAAAAGTCGCAAAGGTATTGATTAAATTATTTCTTGCTAACATCATCTAAATTTCACAATTGTTAATTCGGAAGAGATATTCACAGCATACTGTTGTTTTTCCACGCTCTGCGCCGAACTGTTGAGTAATATTTTTGTTTATGTCACCTTATATGCTTTACTCGGTAAATATTTGATTAAAAACCACATAAATCGTGTATCTCTTGCAGAGATCACCTCTGAAGTTTGCTAAGTGAGGAAGTAAGTTAACTTCGTGCTATTTTTAATATATTCATACATAAGTGTCTTCACTTTCCAGTCTGTAAACATGTGTGCCTTGCAGTTGATATCTAAGCCTAAAGTTATTGAAGTTCAAAGGCGCATTAGTGATAATTCTATAACAATTATTTAAATGTTTTTAATAAATTGCAAGAATATAAAGTTTACGTGTCATGCCCGTTGGCAGAATGTATTGAGCACGCGCAGATGAAAGTTTAGTATCTTTAATTCTAAGCACATTAACGTCTTCGGGTGCAGTTTAATATTCATAAGAAAAACTAAATATTGCATGGTGTCTAAAAAAGGGCCAATGTATTTATGTTAATATAATTATTCCCCTGCGGTATGAGAGAGTGTGTGAATGCTTGAATGATAGTGAGGGGTTGTGTAATCTGTCTATTTTTTGTGTGTTATATAATATACATTATTGTTATATATGATTTGACTATGATTTGTGTTCATACAAATAGTATACTAATCCTCATAACTGGTGGTATTTATATTTTAGTTCAACGTTAAGTCAGCAAAGCATTTCTGCTGGCTAACGCCAATGAGTATTATTATCTACGTCATTATTATTATTATTGATTATTATTATTATTATTCAACGTCACTTTATGCACGAGTCGGCTATTCGCCGGGGGTAAAAACCGATCCGGTCACACGTACCCTGGAATCAAAACCGTTAGCTGGGCCCGACACCTAGGAAGGGGACTTCGGTCTCCGGACTAAGTGTCAACCTTAGGTCATGTACTAAAGGTCCGCGGGTGAGAAACAAATAAGGGTAGTGAACCAGAGAGGCAGCTGGTTTGACTAGCAACAATAGCCAACCTGACTGACTTATCAATGGTCTTCTATTTTGTAAATCCCTCCAAGGTCATTTCACCCTTTCAGCTTGTCGACGTAATCAGACTTTCGTTCGTGTGTTATTCTCTCGAAAACCTCTTAGTGAGTTAGGTAGGCATGGACGTCCGCAGGATTTTTTCCAGGGAGGGGCAAGCAAGGGAATTCTTTTCCAGGGGAGCAAAGGATGCATATTTCCCCCCAAAATAGTGATGCCCCCTCAAAAACACTTTCAGTCTGAAATTATCATGTTTTTTAAACGAATTTATAATTATTACTGTGACTGAAATGAAATTGTGTGAAATACATAATTTTTAGTCACATTCGTTTTCCAGGGGGAGCCGTGCCCCCCCCCTTGCCCCCCTTCCGGATGCTCATGGGTAGGCTGCATCCAAGAGTGGAATATTTTATAAAAGCTTATAGGGTGAGACAGAAAGATATTATATATACTTCAACAACGAACTGTGACCAATAAGGCACTGACCAGTCTCAAGTGTGAAACTAAGACACTTGAAAAAAAAAAATCGTGAGAAGTTGTAGTCCCAAGGCAGAAAAATGCGTTCGCAATTTATACGACACCCGGAAGAATGCCACTGCTGCGTCCTTGTACATTGATGGCTATTTTCAAACCGCTGCTTCGTCTGACCTTTCGAGAAAACACCAATCGTCTAGGGCAGTGGTTCTCAACCCTTTTCAGTCCGGGACCCACCTTGACATGCATTACACTTCGTAGCACCCATAAACATAGGCGCCGGCAGAATTACTTGTAGGGGTGTGCACCTAGTTTGTAAACATTATTTATACTAACATCGAGTACTTTAAGAAGTCCTCTTTTACGCTTGCTTAAACAGGTTACACATATGTCATTCTAGAAAGTAAATATGTATATATAAAATACTAATTTACACTAGTCTAACATCTAAGCACACATCCTGAAATTGAGATGTGCCGGCTAAAAAGAAATGGTCCAGCGCGAATAACAGAAATGTATAGTTTAGACTATGTACAACACGGGTTGAATTAAAATTGTTATAGCAATATATCTTAGTAGTTTAAATATAATAGGTTTTTTAAGACACAATAAATAAATGTTCGAGCCCGACTTCGCGACCCACCAGTGGGTCGCGGCCCATAGATTGAGAAACGATGGTCTAGGGTCATATTGGTCAAGTAATGAGTTGGTGTCATATAATTTATTTTGCAAGCAGTAGCGGAGGTGAGGGTCTCGTAAGGCCCGTAGTATGGGGAGGGGGTGTCCGACGTAGAGGAGGCCCGGCCCTTCAAATGGTTGGGTTCGTGCCACAGTTATTAAGTAATATACGTTCTAACAATTGGTAATTTTGTACAGCCCCTTCCCTGTGTTCGGCGTAATATTACGCCCTTGGTCACTATAGCTTATTCTGTGTTGGGCGTAATATTACGCCCGCGAACATCTCTGACTTAAGTAACCTGTGTTGAACGGAATAATACGTTTTTTGTTGGTGAGACAGATGTTTTGCTATTGAAGAAACAACGACCTTTTATTAAGTCACGATTTTCAGTGCCGGCAAAGAAGAAGAAGTAGTTCAGAGGAAAGTAAACTGTTTTTGTGTTATGCTGACAAAGTGCAAACGTGAGTTCGTTTGTGCGCCGCGTTTAGTCAGTTGCCTTATATACCTGTATTATTATTATTTTTTTTTTGGTGTTGCGTTATTTGAACTGTTGGTGATTTGTTTTTGAGTTTGTGAGTTCATTATAGGGTACTACTTTACTATAGGGGTGACACCTATAAATCATTTATTTCGCACTTTCTTACATTGCTAACGTACTATTCTGGAATGCGGAACATTTCTGTAGGTTAAATAATGATTTCTATCGAAAATAATGTCTACTTCTTACATTTACGAGTACTTACTGTTGCGCGTTATTTCGATTCTGTAACACACATTATGGCGATAGGGTACTGGTTCATCGCGCGTTGTGAGAGTGTTTTGTCGATTTATGCAGTGTTGCAACCTTGTTCACCGGAAATTACCTACTTTCGTGCCCGGATTTGAAATTTTGCTAATACGTCGCAAAGCATTGACGTTAGCCTCGCAAACCATTGACGTTAGCCTCGCAAACCATTCACGTTAGCCCCACAAACCATTCACGTTAGCCCCACAAACCATTTTTCGTAAGGTTAGGTTAGTTTAGGCAAGCATACTTAAAAATATTAAATACTCGACACGTCATGTTATAGTGAAAACACGGCGAGTTTGAAACACTGACTATGGGGTATACGTCATCTAACACAAGGAACATTGTGCTCTCGTGCAGAAAGCAAATGGCGGCAGCAGAAACAGCGTGTCGGACAGAGATTTTCACAGAAAACAAAATGGATCAAAACTACATTCACGAACTTCCACAACGCTACAGAAAATTATTTGCGTAAGTATTTTCTCCTGTAAAATGAAAGAAATCCGTCACCCTTACAGTAAAGTGTTACCTATAATAGTATCTAATAGTATTGTTAAACAGGATTGCGAAATATTTTTTCCCTCATCCCTCATACCTATGGAAGATATTGCAATGGAACTTAGCGGACGCATTACGTATAGACCATAGTATTTTTCAAGGTAGATTATAATCGGATACTTATATCCAGGGGCGGTCCAGAGAGCCCCAAAGTTACCAAAAAAGATTTTTCGGAGGGAAATTTCCCGAATTATTCCAGATTTTCCTTTCCTCATACTTGATGTACACATGTGAGTGGTACCATTTGAAAGCCTGTTCTATTCTGAAGAGAAAAACGTATGAACCATGATACTTGGATGAATTGTGCTGAAGGAGTAGCTACTTAAAAATATTACTACGCAAGCTCAGAAAAAAAATACACAGAACGGGAAACCATTTTGTCAGAAAATTTCACAGGGAAGGGGTTGAAATGTTCAAATGATGTAGTTGAAAAATAAGGGTACAAGTCTCTCTTCCGTATTAAGTAAGTATCTCTCTCTGTCGACAGAGTGAAAGGACAAAATCAAAAAATCCACCTTATTGGGCCTAAGCAAAGTTCATGTATAAATGGAACTTTATTATTATTTGATTCTTTTTCTTTAATATCAACTGTGTCGTTTGATCGTAAAATTGTCGTTAGATCTTTTTAATACACAATAAAGCAGCATAGTGCATGTCTCACGTGTCAAATCAACTCGTACATCAAGATTACATTCGCTTTCTTCTAAAATAGAAAAATGTTTCTTTCCTTGAATCTAGAGTGGCTTTCAAATGATCTTATATCCATCGAAAAACGTCACCAACAAGTTGTGAAAATAATCTAAGCAAGTACTTTAACTGTATACACCTACTCAAGATTTCAATGAGTTGAAATCCATATCGTGACATTGAGCAACTGCACCATGATGTGGCAAGTTCGAGACAGTCAGTAGCTACATTCTATTTTGACACTCGCTTGTTAAAAGGTGAAAATTATATCGTTGATGGTCTCCTGCTGTTGTGTTGGTAGTGTCAAGGTCTTGTGAGTGTGACTGATTTGTGATCGATGTTGTTATTTGCTCGAACTAATCAAGATAATGGAATGATTTTGAAGAGGTTCTTGTGTCGTTGGACAGCTCTTCCATGCGTCAATTGTTCTTTTCGATAATAATGATACTTGAGGAAACTTTTGCATAACAGTGCAATGCACCTCGTGTTATATGTCAATCAATGACTGGACGTTATTAAAAACGCCAGAAAACGTAAGAGGCCAGTGGCGAACACTGTGTCCAAAAGAGGGGTAGCAGAAGGCTGAGGACAGTCCGTGACTGTACATACATACATACATACATACATATTATGTACAGGGTGATTCAGTAAAAGCGTGCAAAATGAAACTGGAAATAGTTGATGCACCACTGAACAATTTGAGATAAAGAACCTGATCTGATCTCAGGTCGAATTTTTCCGGCCTCGTCCCTGCCTACAGCGGGTCTGGAATTCACCCAGCCTCAAATAAATGGGTTCCTCGAGGTAAAGGCGACCGGTTCGTGGCGCTGATCACCACCTAAAACATGGATAGATCGAGAATGTGTGGGACCCTACATCCATGTTCCCCTGTGTGTCTTCATGGGTCGGTGCAATGTGCACAGGGAACTTTACCAAAGGTGGGACATTGGAAGTTGTTGTTAATAATAGAGAGCAAGTTTCCTTTTTACACTTAAATCCAGCAACTCCCAGAAAATTTCTGATTCTGCGGATCCTATGAAACTTTTGTCCTACTCACATGAACACAACAGCTTTGTTTCCTGTTAGCGATTTGCATTTCTCGTTCCCACGTTAAACTGTTGACCTGCTTAAAAACAATGTTCAATTCTCATATCAGTTCTCTCTGAACTTCCACTCCCTCCCTACAATGGTTGGGAGATCCAGCTGACTGGCTTTTTTTAAAGGGCTCATCGTTGTTAAAAGCATCTGTAGAAGTTCTATCTTCCCTTTATCATTTTTACCTTATTCTTCCATTTTCATATTTTCTTTGATTTTATTTTCATCTTTTCTTTTTATCTTATTCTTCTATTTTCATATTCCCTCTTTCGTTTTTATGTTATTCTATTTTCATCTTCCCTCCTTCCTTTTACCTTATTCTTCTATTTTCATCTTTCCTTTTACCTTATTCTTCTATTTTCATCTATCCTATTATTTTATTCTACTATTTTCATCTTCCCTCTTTCCTTTTACCTTATTCTTTTATTTTCATCTTCCCTCTTTCCTTTTACCTTATTCTTCTATTTTCATCTTTCCTTTTACCTTATTCTTCTATTTTCATCTTTCCTTTTACCTTATTCTTCTATTTTCATCTATCCTTTTACCTTATTCTTCTATTTTCATCTTTCCTTTTACCTTATTCTTTTATTTTCATCTTCCCTCTTTCCTTTTACCTTATTCTTCTATTTTCATCTTCCCTCTTTCCTTTTACCTTATTCTTCTATTTTCATCTTTCCTTTTACCTTATTCTTCTATTTTCATCTTTCCTTTTACCTTATTCTTCTATTTTCATCTTTCCTTTTACCTTATTCTTTTATTTTCATCTATCCTTTTATTTTATTCTTTTATTTTCATCTATCCTTTTATTTTATTCTTCTATTTTCATCTTCCCTCTTTCCTTTTACCTTATTCTCCTATTTTCATCTTTTCTTTTACCTTATTCTTCTATTTTCATCTTTCCTTTTACCTTATTCTTCTATTTTCACCTTCCCTTTTCACTTAGTTCTCCTATTTTCATCTTCCCTATTTCCTTTTTACCCTATTCTTCTAATTCCATCTTTCCTCTTTCCATTTTACCATATTCTTCTATTTTTATTTGTGCTTACTTTAGTTTCTTTTTTCAGCCTTTCATGATTACTATCGATTTATTTCATCACTTTTTTTATTCAGCTTTGTTTACTTTCAGTCTCTTCTCTTGAACATTTTAAGTATTTACTTATTTTTCTTTCTTTATTATATATTTATTATATTAATGAAAATCTTTCCTGGTATTTAAAAACTTTCTTGTCTTGTAAGCTTTTCTCATCTCATTAGTGTCGGTTTCCTTTCATCACTGGCGCACGCATGGGGAGCTGATGGGGCTACAGCCATCTTCGAAATTTTGAGAAAATTTAAATTGTCAAATGAAAGCAGTAAAGAACTCCTATTTTGTCTTTGAACAATTTATAAAACGAAAGTTAAAAATTGTAATTACGAAATAACTTATTGTGTATCTTGCTCCCCTCCCTAGAACTCAGCTATATACACTAGTGCCTTTGATGTTTATTTCTTATCCCAATATAAGGGCCTCTCTGATGGCGCAGTGGTAACGTCGTCACCTTGTCATCAACGGGTCCCGGGTTCGATACCCGGTGGAGACACATAGTGGTTCGGATCCCACTTTAAACTGTAGGTCCAGTCCCGATTAACCTTGCTATGCATAAAGTGGACTTAAAACACCAATACATTTTTTCTATTCCTATGGCTGTTCGGATTCGTTAACTGTAGATCCTCCCTGTTTGATATTTTCTCAGTTTTATTAAATTTATTTCTTAGTGTCTCTGCACTATACTACATCCATGCCTCCTGGCACCTTAGCTTATTATTGTGGAAGCAGCCAAGAATTCCTTTATCTAGAAGGCGGTGCTTCTGTTGCTTAAGCCTAGTCATAAATTTAATGTTATCACAATACAAAACCTTGCTTTCACTGCCAGACCTGAAGGTCATATATTTTATGAAAATCCACAAGGATTGTTTTGACGTTTTTATTTTACCAGAGTAACATTACAAAAAACAATATTTTTTGGTGATAGGGTACATAAGGAAAAATTATGGGTCGTTTCAGCCGCGGTGGTTTAGTCAGTAGGGTGTCTGACTGCCACGCGAGGGACCCAGGTTCGATTCCCAAAGTGTGTGATCTATGATCGGAATTTTTCTGGCCTTGTCCCTGCAAAAAGCTGCACTGGGATTCACCCAGCCTTAAATCAATAGGTACCTGGTGGGCAACGGAGTGTGGTGCTGATCACATCACCTCCAAAATGGTCGAGATTGAGAAAGTGCGGCCCCCACATCCCCTAAATGTGCCTTCGTGGCACGTTGCTATGAAAACACGAGGAACTCTATACCTTACCTGTGATGTAGGCCTCAAAGTACGGGGGGGGGACCAGGCCAGTAACCAGAATTTTATTTCGGGGGGGCTCGTTCCTGATCAGCAGCCGTCATCTAAAGTCGAAAAAGTGGGGGTAAAAGCCCTGAAGTGAAGATGAATTATACACTACGTTTAATCCTGCTATGGAAGTAAAATTAATTACCACTATACACTAGTAAGGTAGACATTTGTAGCATTTCGGGGGAGACCTTATCCCCCGAGCTCTTCTCCTGGCTACGTGCCTGCTTTACTTTTTCACTAAGGTTATGATTAAGATTAACCTCGCTTACTCAATAAATTGTCACGAGCCCAATAATCAGCTAAGTACTGGCCACACTGATTTCTTTGCTTCTTATTTCTTAATGTGGGCTCACGCTCTTGTTAACGAAGGTCAAGGTTTCGAGTCCTGGCTTCAGCATGGACTGTGTTCGTGAGTGTTCCTTTGACGATATTAATCTAATCGTGATTCATTTTGTCGCGATTAGCCTAAAGAGACGGGAAAGTGAAATAAAATAAGGGAGATAGTGGCGTAAATAACACCCCCGCGATGCGCAGTAAGAATGATATATTATGAAAGGCCGATAGTTCACTAAAGTTTTCCTTTCTGTGTTAAAATATATATTGAACCAAAAATATTATGTTTTTATGCCCCTACAACTGCAAACAGAAAATGTTAATCACTAGAAAAGTAGAAAGTGGATAACCAGATTAGAAGAAAATCTTCATTAGCTGAATAGTCCAAGTCATCCATGGATAGAGGGAAGACAAGAAAATTTGCTGCCAACGCTGACTTTCACCCCTTCCTGGCCCTGCTTATTTTCGACGAACTGACAGAAGATATTGGCTTTCTTGACCAATTGGATTGTTATATATTAAAGATTTTCTACCGTGATTTAGATATTCTAGTAAATCAAGTAAGCAATAGATATCAGGGTGTGAAACAAATCAAAGAAAACTTCACTTTTTTAGTTTTTAAGCCCTAACTGAACACACCGATAGACCATTCCAGTTAGTGGAATCAGCTACTAATTTCTGGAAGAAATATGAAGATGTATCTTGCTCTATAGCTAGAGAAATTATTTGTTTTCGGAATGTAGTGTAAATTGAAATCAAAAGATGAAACATCGAACATCAACGAACTTGCATAATTCCTCTTGGATAGAAAACAAAATTCTGGCTGCTAGCATTCCTGACGCTATTTGATCCTACCTGCGATGTCTTCATCAGCTGAGAGGTCGTTTTCCAAGCTAAAATTGATCAAAAATTACTTGAGAAGCACATGACAAGAGTGGGATTGAGTGAACTGGCGCTGTTAAGCATCGACAGCGCTCGGGCTCGAGAACTGGACTTGACCAAAGAATTTGCTTCCATCAAAAATCGCAGAGCTGTATTTAACAATAACGTAATTTTTGTAGTAACAGTGTATGTTTATGTGTAATTATAAGACATACTTTTCTTACAGTTTGTCTGTTGTCTTAACCTTTCGAACCAGTTTTTACATTGATTCAAATTACATGTATGTATTTTCATATTTCTATGTATGTTCCTAAAATAAATGTAGGTGTGAATTAATATTTTAGAAAAGAAACATTTAAAAAAAAAATAATCTGAAAGTTGCGGGGGGGGGGGGCGCAGAGCGTGTTAGTTTTAAAAAAACGAGGACCCCTTTCAAAATTTCCAGGTTTATTCAAATTTAAAAGTTAATGGATATTTTTGGTAACCTCCTGTTACCTGAGATTCCAGTTTTGCTTTACGTTGCAGGTAGGCCGTGTGGATACTCGTAAGTTAAATTTGTCGATTAGGAATTTGGTTTTAATTATACACAGACTACCTTCACTGGACCAAACGTTCACTCTGATTGATTGGTTGTTATCATAGCATCCAGAAGAGAAGCAAGTTGCAACTAGAACACGGTCTCGTTGCCAAAACCAGCCTGGTAGCCAGTTCAGCGTCAACAAGGACATTCCAATTGGAAATCTTTCTGGCATCAATACTGGCCCAAGAAGGGGATACGACGAATTTTATTCGTTCCGGTTGCAGAAATTCTTACCTAAGGCCCGCTTTAGACGAAAACATTTTCCTTACTATTTATGCCATGACCAAAAAGCTACCGTGTAAAGTGAGAAATGTTATGGCATTTCAGATGCCATGGCATATTTCATGGCATTTCTCAAGGATAGGCTCGGTCCGTAGCATTTTTCGTAGCGTAACCAATCGGAAGCGACCTCTAGGTCACGGGTGCAGTTGTAATGGCGGGAGCGTGAGATGTAAACAACGTATCACTTCACACTTTTAAACGACGATAACTATTCAATCGAGAGGAATATCGCTTCGTATTAAATGGTTTTAGGTAGAGAAGAATGGCGCTGATTGAATACATACTTTACAACGTTTACTGTACACGTATGGAAGAATATTTTAGCTTTTTCAATTGTAAACACCGTGCACACAGCATTGACGGTGTAACTCGACGTGCCTTTCGTGCTCTATGTATTGTACAGTGGGATCCATGAGTATTACCGAGCAAATTATTCATCACCATCTTCGTGCACTTTATTTGACCCAATAAGAGCTTGAAGAATTAAAGGAAAACTCAAAACAAGCTGTTGACAACTTCTGCACCAGCATACATAACAATCCATCACTTAAAACACACAGGATGTAAGAGAAAAATTAATGAAAGTAGTCGTGGACAATTCGCACGGTAATACTCATGGATCCCACTGTACATTGTAATTGAAACAGCTAACCGAAATGTTCCATAAAATGCTTTCGTGTAAAGTTCTATCCGTTATAAGATTTTTGGAAGCATTTACGTAGGATTTGTGCTAGCAAAAATGTTAAAGGAAATGCTTTCGTCTAATGCCGGCTTAATGCCTGAATCACCGAGGCTAGATCTCCTGCTGGATTCTCAAGTTTGACTTGGGACTAGTTGTGTGGTATTGGCTCAACTGCTAGTTTCCACCTCACACGATACTTGTTATCGTACTTGTCGGTATAGTTTTGTTCCCACAAGGCATTGCGCAGAGCATACAAGCTAGAAAGATGGATGAGCGCTTTGAAAAACGATGTAGAAGAATAGCCACTGCTGTTATTATTTAAAATTAAAATAATTAAAACTAAAAGTATGGGCTAGAAATTAACTCGAAAGTAATTATGGTAATCAAGGTGTTCCCAACAAGATTTTTAATGATCTCTGGTATGTATATTCATACATGAGATTCGCAGGATTCATTCGTAAAAATATTTTGTTCAACTAAATATGTCAAATATTATATACCTTGGTAAAAATAAGGATTTTCATTATCGGCTAATCACGTTTCTTGTGTACAAATCTCACCACTTTGGATAAATTCCTAAATATTAATAAACACGAATGCACATAATCTCTGTTCTTTCATCGAGCTGCGAACAAAAACAAACCAACACTCGGAAACCACAGACAACTCACAGATTATCTTCACATGACCAAACTTTCGCTCTGATTGGCTGTTCCACAGGATCTAGTTGAGAAAGCCAGTTGCAATTGGAGCACGATCTAGTCGTCAAAACCAGTCCAGCAGCCATCATATCCAGCCAGTCTAGCGCCAACTAGGGCATTCCTACTGGAAATCCAGTTCCGTGTGATTCTGCTAAGTAATTACACTCTAAATATTCAGAATTGCTCACACAACGGTGAAACTGTTAGCGATAGACAGAATAACAGTTCTTTCCTGGTATGATAATATGTTTCAGTTTAACGTCCAGTGTCTTGTTCGTTAGCACTGTTAATACTGATTGCATCACGTTCTCTGGCAGTATAATTCTCAAATAGGATGCTAGGGAACCATGGGCGCACTTAAATGGGGACTTATGAGGGTCAGAACCCCTCTTTAAACATCCTTTTCGTGACAAAACTATGTTTACTGTATTTTCGTATTGGGTCTTCCTGATGGCGTGGCGGTAACGCTATTATATTGTAATCAAGTGGTCCATGGTTGAAACCTTGGTGCACAGTGGTTGGACCCAACTTTAAACTTATAAAGGGTGGGATATGCCCTCCTCCACCCGCATACTTTCGGAGGTATGTGCTTTTTTTCGGTAATTCACTGTGACACTGGTTTATACGGTAGGCCCAATCCCGATTTGCTTTAGCATCACGTGAACTTAAAGCAAACTTCGCAAATATTCTGTGCATTCGTTGTGCCATGACGGCACATATAGGGCTGCGGAGGTATACTCTATCCCGGGAATCTTTGGAGCAAAGCCGCGCATATAGGTATACCCTGTCCCAGCTAACTGTGGAGCAAGGCCGCGCATAGCGTCAGAGTAGCGAAGGAGATCGAGTGGCCAGAGCGAAGCAGTACACGCTGCTTGAAGGCTGGTAACTGCAGTCGCTTTCCCCCTCCACGCAATTCCCGGGTTTCGGCACCATATAACATTACTAAGTTCCGTTCCCTCTCACGTGGAGCCGTCTCGCGTCACTACTTGCGCAGAGACTTGTTTTCGTTTGCCTGCCCCACAGTTAGTTGAGACAGAGTATAGAGACGAGGAGGGCAGAGCGAAGCAGTACACGCTGCTGCAAAAGGCTGGTAACTGCAGCATCGTTTTCCCCTCCTTGCAATTCCGTTCCCTCGCACGTGTTAATTGGTCGATCCCTCTCGGGTCACTACTTGCGCAGAGACGTGCTTTCATTGGCTTGCTCCAGAGATCCCTGGGACACAGTATAGTTCCCAACACTTCTCGATCTCGGCTATACTGGACACAGTGTGATCAGCACCATGCTTCGGCCGTCTTTTCCACTCCGGGATGGCCCCAAGCACTGACGTATGCAAGGGGAGCTGTTGGGGCTAGGGCCCCTCCTGAAATTTCGAGAAAATTTCTATTTTCAAATGACAGCAGTAAAGAACTCGGGAAGAACTTTAAGTGGTAAATGCAGACGTCAAAATGACTCTCCTATTAGCTCTTGTTTTTTTTGGACAACTTTAAAAAAAAAGGTTACAATTGGTAATTACAAAATATTTTATAGAGTATTCCGCCCTTATCTAGAAAATAACTAAGCACACACACTTTTATAATTCCAGGCCCCTCCGAAAAATTAACCAGCGTACGCTAGTGCGCCCAAGGAACGCAGTAATTAGATAATGGGTGAGTCCCAGAGCGGATTTACGTGTACACGATACAGATGTAAATTTAGACGCGAACATTGACACCCACGTGACACATGTACTCCATACCGACTAGACCAGTGGTTTTTAAACTGTGGTAGGCGTACCCCCCAGGGGTACATGAACTACTTGAAGGTGGTACTCAATCAGCTCGGAGAGTGGTTTTTCATCCATGGTGTACCTCAATGTTTTCCAAAGTGTGCGCCGCGGCTGGAAACAAGTACCGAAATAGGCTAAATTTGAAGTTGAATCTCCTTTTGAAATTTTCAAGTGCACAACTAGACATCAAGAAACTGTCAGACTATGCAGCCACATCCTTCTCTAAGGATTTACAATAAAAAACTCCAAAATTGTGATTGACAGTTTGTTCACAAGCTTATTTTTGTTCTTTAATCTTTTTTAATAAATCTGGAAAA
Organism: Lepisma saccharinum; assembly: GCF_977018435.1. Lineage (NCBI taxonomy): Eukaryota > Metazoa > Arthropoda > Insecta > Zygentoma > Lepismatidae > Lepisma > Lepisma saccharinum. The sequence continues at coordinate 13,666,332 of NC_139246.1, forward strand.
ATATATGAAAATTAAGTTTTTTATGTACTTCTTTTCATACCTGTGATTCACATTTTTAGTTTGTAACTAATCATAAAGATTGTAAACGTAGGAACACCCAATAAAATAATAAACGTAGGATTCTAATGTTTATTTGTTTAACATCATTTCACATACAGCCCGAATGCCGTTTCGCTCTATTGCGGATACACGCCTCCAGCATAGCTGAAACGCCCCACCAATCAGGCAGCAAAAAAAAAAAAATCCCCAAAACCCACTATTCGGAGAAAAACTATAGTGGGGGTACAACATTAGACGTTTAGTTACGACTACAGCGCCTTGAATAACGTAGTGTGGAAAACGGCACGGTTCTGGGCTCTCTGGCTGGTTCCACTCGAAAATGATCCGCTAGAGGCGCTGATGTTGGACCCGGTGCTTGGTATTCGTCTGCTTATAATGGAAGTAAATGGGTTTTTTCTGCAAGGTCTGATTCTTTTACATGAAGCATTTCTATGAATGTGATAATTGCTATGATATTTGGTACAGTGGTCGCGAAGATATTAACGAACATTCTAGACAGTCGACCACGTCCTGTTATCGTCATACTTTCGTTAATAATACGGGAGAACAAATACGCGTGGAATGTTCTTGGCAACTAAATTTCTGTGTATGAATTAGGTTCATTATTATTATCATCATCATCATTTCTTTTAAAGATATACACACTGAAGTATTTGTATTTTTTATATTTACTGTCTCTTTTCTTCCGCTTTAAACTAATCGCGGAGATGATGAGAATGATGATTGCATGAAACGACAAGGGGAACCCCACAAAACTTTCTTAGTGCCATCGACATGAGTGTAAGGCAACTTTCAAACCAATGGGACAAGCGACACGGGATGTTCACACTGTCACACTAGTGACACACGCTTCCAGACTGTAAAATAGCATTCATTGCACATGAGGGTCCAAACAGCAAATGACACGTTCATATGGCGTATTCGCGTGCTACTTGTTACTTCGGTCGGAAAGCTCCTTAAAGGAAGGGTGCTGAGACCGAAGCGACGCGCTACAGGGGGAAGTGACAAGCGACATGGTGCCTTCAGTCTATTAGCAAGCGTTGCTTGCGAACAACAGATAGGCGACACGATAAACCGCACATTACAACAACAGATCTAGGCGACACAATAAGCCACACGTGTCGCTTTGCGTAGCTCAAACTGGGCCATTTCCTCAATAGCTTGCAACATGTTGCCGTGGTTTGTTGTTCGCGCATACGCGATGCAATGAGTGTCTTGCTTTAGTGAGATTGCGCACCAAAGCGACAAGCGGCACGCGACACTTATCGCTTGAGGATTTCACCAACCGAACGCTGGCCTGTGCTTCCCGTCATGCCGCTACGATGTGAAATGTTGCTCTTGATTGGCTCCTTTCCAAGCAACATGTGTCGCTTCGGTATGAAAGTTGCCTTGGACCGAATGACCCGTGTCGCTTTGGTGTGAAATCCTCGTATCATTTGTCGCGTGTCGCTTTGGTCTAAAATCTCCTTGAGGAAACGGTGCAGTCAGAGCTTGTGTCCCTACGGTTCGAAAGGCTGCATTGATTACCGACTGCTCGCTTTCAAGCGACACTTGTGGTTTGTCGCCTCGGTATGAAATATCTCTCAGGACACTATTTATATTCTAATAACATAGAAAAATAAACTCTAATACACAGTCCAAGACGTGACGTCCGGAATCACATTGCGATGTTTCTTGTGTTACGCACGCATGCTATTTATTTATTCATTTTATTTTACTTTTCTTTCCAAATTAATGCCATTTCGTGACTGCAAATCACTCCACAAATATAACTGTTTCCATCAATTCGCGTACCGCCTTTCAAGACAAACAAATCTACATAATATATTCCAAAAACTAACAAAGCCGCATTACTTTCATAAGAAAATTAGCACCGACATTGATCGCACTGCCATCTATGTTTCTCATCCGTCTGGGGAACCAGTTTCTTGGGTCGTTTTCCACACTACGTTTTTCAAAGCGCTGTAGTTACGACTAAAGAGTACAATGATAAAAAAGTTTCGAGAACCGCTGGACTAGATCATAGCAGCATCCGGATAAGATATGAAGAAAGAACAAATCATGTCCAGGGATAGGTACGACACTTGAGCGTCGCAAGAATTTTATTAGGGGGTGAGGGGTAAGGCAATGGATAGCACTTGAATAGTAGAAATAACAGGATACTTATTATCATGGTTAATATTAGTATTACACAATAACAAATATTAAAAGCTAATAACAATAAACGAATTTTGTTCAAAATGTATTACTGTTTTCTCCTTGACGAGACTTTGATCCACCAGAAGAGTGAATATTCAGCGCAACTGTTCTTCATATTTTTTAAATTTCTTACACTTAGTGTACTTAGATGCACAGTTATTCAATTGTGTTCAATTTTATACCCCTCGTTCAAGAAAAAACTTTAAAAGTCAAGGGAAAATTTTGCTCATAAACTTTGTTGTGTGACTTCTCACACAAAACTCAATTTTTTGCAATTTTGAGAACTATGGAACCTTTTATACTTTGCATTAAATAGTTGAATATGAAAACATAACCTTGGTTCCTATATTTTAATTTTACACTGACTGGATTTTTCTCTATCTAACGTAGTTTTTGCTTTGATTAATCTGTTCGAATACTAACCGAAATTTATTTGTTAACAATAGAAATAACAAGCTTCTTCTTTTTCGTAACGCCGATATGAATTTTTCTCTATAAAATCATCAATGGGAAATTAAGATCTGAATTTCTTCTTACAGAATTCAACTTCAGAGTTCCCTCTCTATCGACCCGAAACACTGAATTGTTCCACACCTCCACAGCTAGGCTTTCCCTTATACAGCGCGCTCTGTTCCACAGGCTGCCCCAGTTCTATAATAAACTACCCACAAACATAGACATTTTTGCCCCTGAAAGCATTTTCCGATCTTCCCTAAAAATGAATATGAAAACCTTTGTTTCCTTGTTTATGCCTTATGTTTATATTTAACTTTTCTTGTTTTTACCTTAAACCATCTTGACTTGTTCTTGTTATTTGTTAGTTTTCAGTGTAAAATGGCCTTAAAAGTGCTGTATCTGAAAGTTTGAATAAATAAAATAAAATAAAAATGAATGATTTTGTAAGCATTAATACTGTAGATACGTAAACAAGGATGTAGAATTAACTTAACCCTAAGAATTATCTTAAGAATCTTTACAAAGAAACAAGTTTTGCAACTGTTTCCCTGAACGAAGATCTCTTGACACGAAGTGCCACTGCACTTCGTACTCCGTGCAGGAAAACTGGGCACAAGTATTGCAATCCAAAGAGCATGGCGAACGTGTTATTTATCCATCAAGAAGATAACCGAATTGCGCATTTGATCGAGTAAACTTCTATGAACTGTTTCTGAAGAAACTGGCTTTTACAGACAACTGGGGTTTAGCATAAACGCAGCGCTTGAAGTGGAAAATGTTAACTGCGGGAGAAGGTGGGTCGAGGCTTTGCGTTAGCCTTGGTGCTCCTATGGTTTTAACTCAGTGGCGTAGCGTTATAGTACGCCCGTACGCCCGGCGTTCCCCGATTTAAAATTTCAAAAATGCGTAAATGCTGTAAATATAAAGTAAAACTTGACTAATTTCATATATGTTTGACCTTCATGGCATTATAATAGCTATTTTTCGCGATTCGCTTGCAACGCTTCACTAACAACACTCGTTCTAGCATTTTTTTCAATCCCTTTCCTGGCCGGACGCCGGGCAGGTTCGGCGTAAAGGACTCTATATGCCTTTCTGGAGGGAAAGCTTGGATCTCTACAGCACGCGCGCAAATGCTCTCTCGTACGCCAGCGTACAGAGCAGAGGGCTACGCTACGTGATTGGTTCATGTGACCCTTCCTGCCTGCTGAAGCAGACGACAGCGGTAGAATTCCTATCCGGTTCGTGCTATGTGATGCTACAAAACGCAATATTGACTGACGTAACTTTACCAAACTCAAATATACCACTTCTTAATGGCCACTGCATTGTAGCCTATAATTTATAGCACGAACAGCGATGTGCATTAAAAACTAAAAGATCAACACAGTTTTTGTCAAATAAGTTGGTGAAATCCTCGTGGTAGAAGTTCAGCCTGTGGCTGCTCTACCACTTAACCCGCAAAACTATTATTTTTTAATTATTATTATTATCTCGTTATTATCTAACCGCTTAATATTGTGTCAATGGAAATGTTTAGCATTCATTTGAAAACTCTTAACATCGAATGGTCTCTGGACAAAATTATTTTAAAATGTTCATCAGGACTCTCAAGATGTAATAAACAGTGCTCTGAATTACTAATCGGCACTGTTGCCTCAGTTGAGTGTACGATAGTTGGATCATCCACCCACCTCCGTGTCAGTGTGTTTTGCACAGCGCGCCAAGACGACAGAGGCCCCTGATTCGAACACCTGAGCACGGGTGTTCTTTGTGAGTGTCCCTTCATCAAGTTCATCAATATCATCAATCATATTCATATTTGCGATTAACCAAAAGTGGTATAAAAGCGAAGTAAAATAAACCAAATCAATCAGTAGTTGGATCATCCACAACAATGGTGTCTACTGTTTTGCAGGCGCTTGTGATTCAGGTAGGTTTTATAATGATTTGCGTCATACCGAAAGGTTTAAAACACCAGAGTTCAAAACATTTGTGGCATAGTGAGGCATCTGATTTTCTAGCTAAAACATGCATGGATCATGTTATATTGAAAACGAAGCTGACTTCAGGCAAATAAACAACACCTGTGGCGACTAATACAAGGAGGTTATTTCAGTCGTTTACCGTCAGACCGTCGGCCGCCGAGCGCCCCCTTCATGCAACAGTTCCCGGCAAATTGACTTGCAGGAAGTCCGTAACAGAAACAGCTTGCTTTGTAATGGTTCCACTTTTCACAATTACAGTTACAATTACAATTGAAATAAGCACGTACCTTGTCGCAAGGATGCTGGAAAAGGTGTCCTCCCAAATACAAATATTTCTGGCACCTTATTTCTGACATCTAATCTTATATTAGACATCGCTACTTTATCCTCAGTTGTCACGACAGCGCCGGCAGCTTATCGGGGGTCGGGTGAGTTGTCAGCCGCGAGAGGGCGCTTCATACTGAACGAACGCGACACCAGTCGCCAGTGATGCCAACCGTAGGTACATCTCCCTACGCATAGGGACTTTTCACTATATTTCGCCCCGCGTAGAGACAGATTTTACCAAATAAGGGAAAACGTAGGGACTTTTTTCAATCTTGGAAAACAACATTTTATTGCGCAAAGGTGCAAAGCTTACTCGCCAGTCAGTTGCACTTTCTTCGTGCTCGGTTTGGAATGAATGGATTAGTTTATCTGGAAACTTAACCAAGATGAGAAAAAAGAACTAACCAACAAATCTCCATCAGAATTTTGAAACATGTTATCTGTTACCAAGAACTTTCAAGGCAAGTTTATTTTTGAAAACATTTCCACTCTCGCGAAAATAGTGCTAACATTGCCACATTCTAACGCGGAAACGGAAAGAATATTTTCAATGTTAAGTGATACAACAACAAAAAAGAGAAATAAAATGGGACCAGAATTGTTCAAGACTGCAGGAAATACAGCATCACCAACCAACATCTATCTCTTCACAGCAGCGGCATGTATGACTTCAAATAACATAATCAACAGTAAACGACTCAACGTTACTCATTAGGGGTGTGCGGGATCCCGAAAAGTCAGGACCGGGATCGGGAAAAAAATTTCCCGTCCCGATTCCGACTTCGGGAAATGACTTCCCGACTTTTCGGGATCCCAAGCAGTCGGGAAATACCGAATGGTCATTTTAAAACGTAGTTAATTCTCGACGTTTTCTGCATTGTAAGTTTCTGGAACTTATCGGAAATTGTAAGTTTTTATTCTAGAAATGCAAAAACAATCACTTAAAGTGAAAAGCAATTTTTTTCGTCCCGAATGTCGGGATTTACAAAAATTCCCGTCCCGACCCAAAAAATTCTGTCCCGCACACCTCTATTATTCATTAAGGCAAGAATTTACAATACCGGACCATTCTGTAATTTCTATGCTACGTCTTATACTCACGAAATAATTGTGATGATTTATCTCAAGTTAACATGTTGGGGTGAGGTGAAAAAATTGTTCATTAACGTGTAGAAGTTATAAAATAAGCTTTTCAATTCTCGCAATGATTCTCAGTATACAAGTATGGTAGCCATAGTTGTTGATATGAATAATTGACGACGTTCGCAATTAGTTACGCTGTCTACAGCGTTGCCACACTGTTGATTTCATACTTGGAGAGCATGGATCGTGTAAGAATGGCGGAAGAGAGCAGTAAAAATGTTGTTAATGATGTACAGATTGTTAGGTGAAGTGTGCAGGAGGATGGCCGTGGGCTAATTAATAAACTTATATTGCCCAAAGAAGGTGCTTACATGTGACAGCGACAATCACGATGTAGAAGAACATGTGGAGTGTGGACGATTTGATTACAGGTAAGTTTGGCAATAGTGCATAGATCGTAAAATTGCAGGATACAAAAATGGCGTCTTCGATGATGAACGTTTGCCGTTAAAGTGCTACGAAAATAAGATTTTTTTATCGGTTCGTAATCACAATTAACGTAAAACTATTCACGGATGGCCCCACTGACTATTCTAGGTAAGGTTAGGTTAAGTTAGGTTATGCAAGGCAAACATAGTTAAAATTTGGGGTCGAAAACTCATGCACGGGTAGCCCCACAAACCATTCAGGTAAGGTTAGGTTAGGTTAGGATAGGATAGGCAAACATAGTTAAAATTTGGGGTCGTAGTAATATCAGGAATGTATATTTGGTTTTTTAAGTATTGGAAACACAAAATCTTCCAGTAAATAATGAGCAATCGTGCCGATCGCGGACCACTCAATTTCACTTATTGTGCAATTTCTACACGTGACTCCCAAATTTTAACTTCAAATTCGTGATTAGGAGGCCTCAATTAGTGAGTGTGCGAAATATTACAAAAAACGGGGAGGGGTCCTGTATTGTAAATTCGCTCCTTCATTAATTGTGGAAGCACCGAGCAGAAAGATTTGGTAAGTAAATGTGTATATTTTATCTTCTGTTTTGCATGCTCATGAGATGGTGTTTTTTTTAGTCGCTTTATTTTGTGTAAGGACATTTGGTCAGTTGTAGGGACATTGCCGAAAAATGGTTAGCAACACTGTCGGCTACCAGACGTAGTGAGTGTACCGTACCCTCATGCCCACTTCTGTTTGCGTTTATCAGTACGCGTGTTTTTTATACTGTGTTATTGAGTTAGTGCTATTCAGTGCTAGTGCTTTATTGTGTGTTAATTGTTATTCATTCATTAGTTATGCCGCTAAACAAATATAGTCTTGAACAAAGAGTTTTTATGTACGATAATTACGTGAAAACGAATTCTTGCAGAAAAGTGGTCAGGCAATTATGAGAGAGGATCTCTTGAACCTAAGAAACGTGTAGTATTGCTGTTGAAGGAGGTCATTTTCAACATCTCTTATAACACAGGAGGTTAGTGATCATTATTATTATTACATTTAAATATCATTTTACGCTTTCGGTTTGCTTTATGCGCCGGGATGCTGTCTTCCCTTTCTGTCAACTGAGGATAAAGTAGCGATGTCTAATCTAAGATTAGATGTCAGAAATAAGGTGCCAGAAATATTTGTATTTGGGAGGACACCTTTTCCAGCATCCTTGCGACAAGGTACGTGCTTATTTCAATTGTAATTGTAACTGTAATTGTGAAAAGTGGAACCATTACAAAGCAAGCGGTTTCTGTTACGGACTTCCTGCAAGTCAATTTGCCGGGAACTGTTGCATGAAGGGGGCGCTCGGCGGCCGACGGTCTGACGGTAAACGACTGAAATAACCATAAGTAAATTATTAAGCAAAAAAGGGTCACCCTTCCTTCGGACTTGGCGTTCCCACCCGAAATGCCCATGCTACGCCACTGGTTTTAACATGGTGACAATGGGACTGCTGGGGGGTTGCTTCACAAAATGTTTGCTATCTAGGGGGATAGCATACTCCCCCCATCCCCCATTATTGCGAGCACTGCATAAACGACAGTGGCAAATGATAAATAGGTCTGTAAAAAACTCCTTCGTTCAATTTTTAAAACTACTAATCGGATTAAAAATTATGGATACTAGAGTTTGGACTCCAATTAGAAATGTACTAGTAGATCTACATAAAAACGAGTTAATTCAAAATTCAGCTTATTCAATCCTGCGTTAATCTATGGTAACCAATTTTTTTCACCAGTAAGCTTTCGTTTTTTTATCGTTGTGAGAACAAAAAAAATGGCTGGCAGTGACAGCCCGTAGTTTCCAGGGTTCAACTGACATCTTTACTCAGTTAAATAAAAATCTGTATAAAATCGGTTTCGCAATGTGAAATGACAATGATAATGCATTTCAAAATGCAAAGAGCTTCAAAACAAGACAAATATGGTATATTTGTAGAACTACCTAAATACTAAGAAAAAGTTGATTGATAAGAACTGTTTTTTTTTACCAATTAAAAATCTGAAAATTAAGATTTGTGTTTAAAACCATTCTACCTGCACCGTATTAAAATTTCATCACGATCGCACCACCCGTTTTATATTTATAGAATTTAAAATAGAGCGATCGTTTGAAAAACTAAAAAAGGCACTTTCTTTGTTATCACGCCGATAAAAAATTGCAGGCATACTCGAAAAAAAATTGCTTAACGTAGAATTGAATAGGCCTAAGCTTAATTTTGATGTAATTTGTTTTTATTTAATGGTTAATTTTTAATTGGAGTCCAAACTCGAGTATCCATAATTTTTAATCCGATAATACAGATTCCTTAACAAGAACTAAAAATATACTGTTTCCGAAGATAAAATATACAGTAAAACCTCGTTAATCTGGACAGGCAAAAAAATGCAAGGTTTTAAATGTGGCTAGAAGTCAACAAGAGAATTTCCCAAAGAAAAGGCAGTCAACCACATGAAATTCTGTTTCCCGCAGACTTTGTACTGTACTGTACTGTATAGTGTATTTAGGCCTATGCCCTTTTAATGTACCATAATAAACCTGTTTTGTTGTTATAAACTGAGTTTTAATGCACTTTCTACTGTTCTTTTAGGTTATTTCAGTTAATCCGAACTTTCGTTAAACTGGTCAACTTATCTCCCCCATTAGTCCGGATTACCGAGGTTTTACTGTACTTATCTGTTAATGAGGCTGTAAAGGGGCAGTCAGCACACAAAGGGACAACACTCCCCACAGAGGATTATACTTCGCATTTCTGCCACTTATGGCTAATCGTGAGGATGAGTGATGATGAAATTGATGAAGGGACACTCGCATAGAACACCCATGCCCAGGCTTCGAACCCGGGAGGGCCACGGAGATTGGCGAGTGTTCCTTTCTGAGTGTCCTTTCATCAATTTCATATAAACATCATTCATCGCGATTAGACTAAACACTACTTGCCCCCCAAAACTTTCAGGTTTATTGAAATTTACAAGTTAGGAGACCTGAGGAGCAAAGTAATAAAGCGCACTATTTGTGATTTCGCAAATGTAAGAGTTATTTAGCAAATAATCCTGGAAGTTGTTTTTATGGGATCGAAAATTTTTCTGGTCTCCTCCCCCCAAAGTTAAGCCCCAGGTTTGATTCTATCCCCTCATAATTATGCCCCAACTCTGATTCTGCCCCCTCATAATTATGCCCCAACTCTGATTCTTTCCCCTCAAAATTAGGTCCCAAGTTTGATTCTGCCCCCTCAAAATTAGGCCCAGTTTGATTCTGTCCCCTCAAAATTAGGCCCCCAGTTTGGTTGTCCCCTCAAAATTAGGTCCCAAGTTTGATTATGTCCCCTAAAAATTAGGTCCCAAGTTTGATTATGTCCCCTCAAAATTAGGTCCCAAGTTTGATTCTGTCCCCTCAAAATTAGGTCCCGTTTGATTCTGTCCCCTCATAATTATGCCCCAACTCTGATTCTGCCCCCTCATAATTATACCCGAACTCCGATTCTGCCCCCTCAAAATTAGGCCCCAAGTTTGATTCTGCCCCCTCAAAATTAGGCCCAGTTTGATTCTACCCCCTCAAAATTAGGCCGTTTGATTCTGTCCCCTCAAAATTAGGCCCCAAGTTTGGTTCTGTCCCCTCAAAATTAGGTCCCAAGTTTGGTTCTGTCCCCTCAAAATTAGGTCCCAAGTTTGATTCTGTCCCCTCAAAATTAGGTCCCAAGTTTGATTCTGTCCCCTCAAAATTAGGTCCCAAGTTTGATTCTGTCCCCTCAAAATTAGGTCCCAAGTTTGATTCTGTCCCCTCAAAATTAGGTCCCAAGTTTGATTCTGTCCCCTCAAAATTAGGTCCCAAGTTTGATTCTGTCCCCTCAAAATTAGGACCAGTTTGATTCTGCCCCGTCAAAATTAGGTCCACGTTACGCCCATGACTAAACATATAGAAAAGTGACGTAAGATAGGACAAACAGAAATAGTCAAATAACTAGATATCTAAGTGAAGTTAGGAATTTGTTCGGTGCAAAGACCTCACAGTTTCGTCTTCCGCGAAGCAAAGTGCAAATGCAGTAAGAACTGACGCACGGCAAAAGAAGACTTTCGTATTGGGCTAACGAAGATTTAGTGACGATAGATCGCAGACTGTCCACTTTCCCTCAATTCCTTCAACTGATATTTATCGATGGTAAATGGCTACACTTATCTGACCTACTTCAAAAAAAATCTATGACGTCATTTCTCTCACAATTCCACTGAACTTCCTGACACAACCAGAGCACGAATGGGTTATGATAAGTGCAAGATTAAAAGTTAAGGGGTATTCTTACAATATCTTTTTATGCAGGAAAAATCTTAAATTCTCTAGTTACTAGACGGAGGCACCTGTATAACGATAATTTCCGTTTTTGAATTTGTTGTTCAAACGCGATAGGCAGTTTCAGTCAAGGTAACTTAATATATACAGGGAGGTTATTTCAGTCGTTCACCGCCAGCGTGACGGCCGTTCCGCGGACTCTTCATGCAACAGGTCCCGGCAAATTGCGTTCAGGAAGTCCGTAACAGAAACCGCTTGTTTTGTAATGTTTCCACTTTTCACAATTACAGTTACAATTACAATTGAAATAAGCACGTACCTTGTCGCACGGATGCAGGAAAAGGTGTCCTCCCAAATACAAATATTTCCGGCACCTTATTTCTGACATCTAATTTTAGATTAGACATCGCTACTTTATCCTCAGTTGACAGAAAGGGAAGACAGCATCCCGGCGAAGCAAACCGAAAGCGTAAAATGATATTTAAAAGTAATAATAATGATGATCACTAACCTCCTGTGTTATAAGAGATGTTGAAAATGACTTCCTTCAACAGCAATACAACACGTTTCTTAGGTTCAAGAGATCCTGTCTATCGTAATCCCTGACCACTTTTCTGCAAGAATTCGTTTTCACGTAATTATCGTACATAAAAACTCTATGTTCAAGACTATATTTGTTTAACGACATAAGTAATGAATGAATAACAATTAACACACAATAAAGCACTGGCCACGAGTAAGCACATTACAATAACACAGTATAAGCAACACGCGTACTGATAAATGAACAGAAGTGAACTTGAACGTACACTGACGTCTGGTAGCCGACAGTGTTGCTAACCATTTTTCGGCAATGTCCCTACAGACGTAGTCAAAATGTCCCTACAACTGACCAAATGTCCCTACGCCAAGTAAAGTGACTAAAAAAAAAAACACCTCATGAGCATGCAAACAGAAGATAAAATATACACATTTACTTACCAAATCTTTCTGCTCGGTGCTTCCACAATTAATGAAGGAGCGAATTTACAATACAGGACCTCTCCCCGATTTTTTGTAATATTTCGCATACTCACTAATTGAGGCCTCCTAATCTCGAATTTGAAGTTAAAATTTGGGGGGTCACGTGTAGAAATTGCAAAATAAGTGACATTGAGTGGTCCGCGATCGGCACGATTGATTATTATTTACCGGAAGATTTTGTGTTTCTAATACTTAAAAAACGAAATATACATTCCTGATATTACTACGACCCCAAATTTTAACTATGTTTGCCTATCCTAACCTAACCTAACCGTACCTGAATGGTTCGTGGGGCTATCCGTCAATGGTTTGTTGGGCTACCCGTGCATGTTTTTTTCGAGCCCAAATTTTAACTATGTTTGCCTAACCTAACTTAACCTAAACTTACCGAGAATGGTCAGTGGGGCTATTCCTGAATGGTTTTGCGGTAATTGTGATTACGAACCGATAAAAAATATTATTTTCGTAGCACTTTAACGGCAAACGTTCATCATCGAAGACGCCATTTTCGTATCCTGCAATTTTATGATTGATGTACTGTTGCAAAATTTACCTGTAATCAAATCAGTTCTTCTACATCGTGATTGTCGCTGTCACATGTAAGCACGTTCTTTGGGCAATATACTGAAATCCATAAGTTTATTAATTAGCCCACAGCCATCCTCCTGCACACTCCACCTAACAATCTGTACAACATTAACAACTTTTTTACTGTTCTCTTCCGCCATTCTTACACGATCCATGCTCTCCAAGTATGAAATCAACAGTGTGGCAACGCTGTAGACAGCGTAACTAATTTTAATTTGTTCATATCAACAACTATGGCTACCATACTTGTATACTGAGAATCATTGCGAGAATTGAAAAGCTTATTTTACAACTTCTACACGTTAATGAACATTTTTTCCCCCTCACCCCAACATGTTAACTTGAGATAAATAATCACGAATAATTATTTCGTGAGTATAAGACGTAGCATAGAAATTACAGAAGGGTCCGGTATTGTAAATTCTTGCCTTAATGAATAATAGGGGTGTGCTGGACAGAATTTTTTGGGTCGGGACGGGATCGGGACGGTAATTTTTTTAAATCCCGACATTCGGGACTGAAAAATTTGCAATTTCCCGACCAAGTCGGAAAATTTTCTGGACGGGAAATGTTCGAAATTTCCCGAAGCACTGGAAATCTCGAATTTTACAAGTCATTTTCACTTTAAGTGATTGTTTTTGCATTTCTAGAATAAAAACTTACAACTTTCGATAAGTTCCAGAAACTTACAAGGCAGAAAACGTCGAGAATTAACGACTTTTTAAAGTAAAGAATCCAGCACACCCCTAATGAATAACGTTGAGTCGTTTACTGTTGATTATGTTATTTGAAGTCATACATGCTGCTGCTGTGAAGAGATAGATGTTGGTTGGTGATGCTGTACTTCCTGCATTCTTTAACAATTTTGGTCCCATTTTATTTCCCTTTTTTGTTTTTGTATCACTTAACATTGAAAATATTCTTTCCGTTTCCGCTTTACAATGTGGCAATGTTAGCACTATTTTCGCGAGAGTGGAAATGTTTTCAAAAAGGAACTTGCCTTGAAAGTTTTTGGTAACCGATAACATGTTCCAAAATTCTGATGGAGATTTGTTAGTTAGTTCTTTTTTCTCCTCCTCGCTAAAGTATCCAGATAAACTAATTCATAAAATGTCATTTACCAAGATTGAAAAAAGTACCTACGTTTTCCCTCATTTGGCAAAATCTGTCCCTACGTTCCTACGCGGGCGAAATTTAGTGAAAAGTCCCTATGCGTAGGGACATGTCCCTACAGTTGGCATCACTGCCGACACGTGCAGTATGAAGCGCCCTCTCGCGGCTGACAACTCACCCAACCCCCGATAAGCTGCAGGCGCTGTCGCGACAACTGAGAATAAAGTAGCGATGACTAATCTAAGATTAGATGTCAGAAATAGGGTGCCAGAAATATTTGTATTTGGGAGGGCACCTTTTCCAGCATCCTTGCGACAAGGTACGTGCTTATTTCAATTGTAATTGTAACTGTAATTGTGAAAAGTGGAAACATTACAAAACAAGCGGTTTCTGTTACGGACTTCCTGAACGCAATTTGCCGGGACCTGTTGCATGAAGAGTCCGCGGAACGGCCGTCACTCTGGCGGTGAACGACTGAAATAACCTCCCTGTGTAACGAGTGCACTCACGTTCCCCGAAATGACGTGTCAATCATACCCCGGCACGGGGCCAAACGTCGTTATGTGTACGGGAAAACGGTCGTGACTCACGGTCCAGTTATCAAGTTCGGTACTGAGACGGTCGTTTATTGTCATACTATTGCGAGGCGGAGATTAATACCTTGAAAAGTTACACTGTTTTGTTTACCTTTGATATGTAGATTCGAACAATCATAAAACACTAATAGCATAATATCTGGTACCTGAAAAACGTCAAATATCAACACTGACGAACGGTAAAAAGTGAATATATATTGTAACAACAAAAGAATATTGCAATCAACAACTGTTTACAAAGCCTCCTCACTCTCACAACATTCACTCTATCTCTCTTTCACACACATGAGGTATTTTTACATGTGAAGTATGGATACAAATCATGGATATCATTAACATATCATTCCTTTTAATTTTTAAACCTTTATGTGAATTTAGGACATTCGTCTGCCAGCTCCTGTGCTCTTTTAAATTAACTTAAGTGCCAGCCCTCGGAAAGCGGTTAACTAAGACAATTGGGTCGGCGTGGTTATATCTTTCGTTCCAATGAACGTATGCATCCAGTCGTAAGGACGACATTATACAAGTTTCTCGGACGGGGGTTTTACACATAAGCCTCTCTCGTCCAATGAGAACAACTACACAATTACATAGGGATGCAAAAACTTAATTGGCTCCAGCTGCCGGAAATACACAAATCAATCGTCGGCGCGAGCAAAAATTACATCGAAAACCACTATGCAACAAATAATACTATTTCACGCACACGACCTTGCAATAAAAACAACTACGCTTTCCACAATTAAAAAGGACTCATCAGTCAACTATTGACAAGTTAAATGGCGCGACGGGGCGGTCGGTTACACAAGAAAAGGAGCACACTTTGACCATTTATACTAAATATTAAAGAAATGAAATGGAGCTTCTAACCCTGAATGCAGACAATTAAATTAGAACATCTGAACATGAAATTACCCTTTTTTTATAACAATACCAAAAATTATCAGACGCGGGGGCTAGGTTTGGGGTTTCCTGAGTAACTTTGCGAATAAGTGAGACTTCGGCGCTAACTGTACGGTGTTGATACTAACGACGCACGTTTACATGGACATGAGACCCTCTGAAGTATACTGTACCAGACTCTGCTACATGGCGTGGTCATTCATCTCCCCTGGACGCGGGACTTGCACACGGTTCCTTTGTGGCGAAATTGTCCTCCAAGGTCGATCGCGACGAAGAATAATTGCGACGATATGGTGTACTTGCACCTCCTCAGAACTTCGGGCGTTCCTCTTGTCACTAGCGTCGGGTGTACGTGGTCTCGCGCCGGTTCGGAATCTCTCTGGTGACTGGCTTCGATTCGGCGTCGTTCTGGAAGCGTCGTTCTGGAGTCGTCCTTCAATCTCTCCCTCTGGCTTCGATCGGCGTCGTTCTGGAGTCGTCCTTCAATCTCTCTCTCTGGTGACGGGGCTTCGATCGGCGTCGTTCTGGTATCATCCTTCCCTCTCTTTCTCTGGTAACTAGCTTCGGTTGGAACGTCGATCTGGAAACGTCCTTCGGGCTTTGGTTGGGACGTCGATCTGAAAGCGTCCTTCGGGCTTTGGGCAGTGTTTGGTTTTGGCGTCGTCTGACTGGCTTCGGCGTCGTTGCAGGCGTCAGGGAAGCGACGCCCCCCTTCTCTATCTTCTTTAGCCCTCCATCCTTATGTAGTCCACGATTGGCAAAAACAAATCACCGCGTAATCTTCACCAAAATAAGGCGCACACTGGTAACTCCCTATCCGCAAGTCGCTCACAGCACGTAAGGAAACAAAGTTCACGGACACAAAGCAATGATCACGCGAGAGTGTAGCGCGGAGATGCTCTCTCTATGAAATCCGGGTAAAAACTGTTTCTGGAATCATAGTACTGCCTATATATAAGAGATTCGAATTCTTCCGTTGAAAATGACGCTCAAGTGGCTTGGCTTCTGTTTCAGAGGGGATGGAAATGACCTCTCTCCATTGTCTTGAAAGGCGCGGTCGGCGACGCGTCCTGGATCCTTACAGGCTTGTGCTCCCGCTGGTTTTCCTGGTCATCCGTGAACATGGGTTCGAACGCCTGCTGCGACTCGAGCCCGGTAGCGGCGAAAATAATCTTTCCTTATCTCCGCGTTGGTGCAAATATGTCATGTTCTAAGCGGCGGCTGTCACTCAAGAAAAACCCCATCTCCCAACTCCCGACGTCTGGCTCGGATACAAGTTTATTCACAAAATAAATCAAACCTCACACTTTCATGTTTGTGCATCAAATGAATCAATAGACAAAAAATAATTTATATCGAACTGCGTTTACATGTCACTAGATACCGTGACATCTCGCCCTCCTTCCGATCAAAAAATTCTGTAGGCGAATAAAATTTTTTTTACTAATCAAGGGCATGAAATTTTGACTACAAATTTTTTAACACCCTGTACAAGAAAAGTAAACCAGTTCGATAACACAAAACACATGATATAATTGATACCTCCAATTTACATAATAAATATACATTTTATGCACTCTGAATAATTTACACAAAAATGGGATAAATGTACCTCACATCCTGATCAGAATTCAAACCAAAGACTCGCTCGTGCTTTTATATCGCGCTAACCACTCTTGGCGCTTTTCGTCGGAGCAGTTCCACCTTTTGCAGTTCTCTGCAAAAATACGGCCCGTCGTACATGAAAAACGACTTCTTGATCTTCCCCTTCACTTGCATAGAGCGTGGAAAGTGCGTCAGGAAGGCTTCCCTAAACGCCGAGTACGAATGAAAGTGTCTTTCATTCCGATCCAGCTTGTTCTGTGTTCGATCTTGCACCCAGCCTTTCAGTACAAGCAATCGCTCTCCATCCGCCAGTCCTAACTCCCGGGCTGTTGCTTCGAATTCCTCGACGAGGGCAGACGGCGATATCCTGACGTCCCCGGAGAACTTCTTGAAGTTTTTCTCATATTCGGGCGGGAACAAAGCTCTCTCCGCGGACGGTGGTTCAGGCCGTATGTCGTCCTGGCTTGAAGTTTGGGCTTCGAACGGTCGCGGCGATGGAAGATGTAGTACCGATTCCACTTCGCTTCCTCGGTTGACACCTGTAGTCGGCCTTGCGTCACTCGCGCTTCTTGAAGGCGAAGGAACTTCAGCTGGCTGCGATGACGTCATAGCTGCCGGCTCTCGCGGTGATCCCGGAACGTCGGCTACGTTCAATTGTTGTAGTTTTTCCTCGATTCCCTTTATCTTCTTGGAATTCCCTTCCGCTGGGTTCGCTGCTCGCTGCACTTGCCGCTCGAGGGCATCGTTGCTCCGATTGCAAAGGAACTCCAGCTGTGCACTTTGCTGGCCGATGTGTTGCAAGGCTCCTTCTCGTTCACGTACGCTCTGCGCCAGTGTTGCCACCTTGGCTCCTTGATCCATGATGCGAGCGTCGGTCTCCTCGGTCCTGGGTTTGATTTGAGCCTCGGATTCTTGGATCGTTGGGAGAAGTTGTTGCGTCATTTCTTCTCCGGAGGCGCGAACTGTTCCTTGGAGGCGTTCTCCCATCCCTCGTACGTCGGTCTGCATCCTGGTTTCCAACCCCTGGATGTTGGTCTGCGTCTCGGTCTGCAATCCCTGGAACATGGTTTGCATCCTGGTTTCCATTCCTTGGAACATCGTCTGCATCTCGGTCCGCATTCCTTGGAGCACCTGGAGGATCAGCTGGAATTGGTTGGCAACACTGCCACTTCCTACGTCATCCTGTTCCTTGCTGTGGTCGCTGTCCGCACGTGACGATGTACCCCCTTGGGCACTTGGTATCTCCCTTTCCATTTCCAACGGGCCCTTGCACTGAAGACAAGCCGGTCTGGCCCCCTCGCTGTCGATTTCGAAATCAACAAATTCCTTTCCACAAGCCTCGCAAACCATCATGACGTCACTCTTGTTCAAACAGTCTATACGACGATTTCTTAATCTCATGAAGGCCTTTCGCTAAATATCTGCTCGATTTTCTGTCGCACTTTGGAACAGTTACGCAAACTTACGCGAGCTCACACAAAATGTGAATTACAAATCGATACATAAAAAGAAAAAGGAGGTCCGTCGGGAATCCCTTATCCCGCAACTCAGCCTGATGCCATAAATTACGCCAACAACCAAAAATAGTACACAAAAAGTACATAAAAAATGCCCTATGCAGCTGCCCTTGCTGCTTTCGCCGAAAAAAATATCTGCCCTATTGTTACCAATTACGCCCAATAACGTGTCCTTACACGTGAACCTACGACAAATACATGAAAATAACCCTCGAAATACAAAACGAAAAACACACAAATAACCAGGAACCTAACACAAGAATTTTATGCATGACGTATACAACAATGAAATTTCTACCGCTCTCGCAACCTGGTTTTCTTGAAAAGGAATGACAAAAGTTGCCGTCCCATGTTCGCGGCGCCAAATGTAACGAGTGCACTCACGTTCCCCGAAATGACGTGTCAATCATACCCCGGCACGGGGCCAAACGTCGTTATGTGTACGGGAAAACGGTCGTGACTCACGGTCCAGTTATCAAGTTCGGTACTGAGACGGTCGTTTATTGTCATACTATTGCGAGGCGGAGATTAATACCTTGAAAAGTTACACTGTTTTGTTTACCTTTGATATGTAGATTCGAACAATCATAAAACACTAATAGCATAATATCTGGTACCTGAAAAACGTCAAATATCAACACTGACGAACGGTAAAAAGTGAATATATATTGTAACAACAAAAGAATATTGCAATCAACAACTGTTTACAAAGCCTCCTCACTCTCACAACATTCACTCTATCTCTCTTTCACACACATGAGGTATTTTTACATGTGAAGTATGGATACAAATCATGGATATCATTAACATATCATTCCTTTTAATTTTTAAACCTTTATGTGAATTTAGGACATTCGTCTGCCAGCTCCTGTGCTCTTTTAAATTAACTTAAGTGCCAGCCCTCGGAAAGCGGTTAACTAAGACAATTGGGTCGGCGTGGTTATATCTTTCGTTCCAATGAACGTATGCATCCAGTCGTAAGGACGACATTATACAAGTTTCTCGGACGGGGGTTTTACACATAAGCCTCTCTCGTCCAATGAGAACAACTACACAATTACATAGGGATGCAAAAACTTAATTGGCTCCAGCTGCCGGAAATACACAAATCAATCGTCGGCGCGAGCAAAAATTACATCGAAAACCACTATGCAACAAATAATACTATTTCACGCACACGACCTTGCAATAAAAACAACTACGCTTTCCACAATTAAAAAGGACTCATCAGTCAACTATTGACAAGTTAAATGGCGCGACGGGGCGGTCGGTTACACAAGAAAAGGAGCACACTTTGACCATTTATACTAAATATTAAAGAAATGAAATGGAGCTTCTAACCCTGAATGCAGACAATTAAATTAGAACATCTGAACATGAAATTACCCTTTTTTTATAACAATACCAAAAATTATCAGACGCGGGGGCTAGGTTTGGGGTTTCCTGAGTAACTTTGCGAATAAGTGAGACTTCGGCGCTAACTGTACGGTGTTGATACTAACGACGCACGTTTACATGGACATGAGACCCTCTGAAGTATACTGTACCAGACTCTGCTACATGGCGTGGTCATTCATCTCCCCTGGACGCGGGACTTGCACACGGTTCCTTTGTGGCGAAATTGTCCTCCAAGGTCGATCGCGACGAAGAATAATTGCGACGATATGGTGTACTTGCACCTCCTCAGAACTTCGGGCGTTCCTCTTGTCACTAGCGTCGGGTGTACGTGGTCTCGCGCCGGTTCGGAATCTCTCTGGTGACTGGCTTCGATTCGGCGTCGTTCTGGAAGCGTCGTTCTGGAGTCGTCCTTCAATCTCTCCCTCTGGCTTCGATCGGCGTCGTTCTGGAGTCGTCCTTCAATCTCTCTCTCTGGTGACGGGGCTTCGATCGGCGTCGTTCTGGTATCATCCTTCCCTCTCTTTCTCTGGTAATTAGCTTCGGTTGGAACGTCGATCTGGAAACGTCCTTCGGGCTTTGGTTGGGACGTCGATCTGAAAGCGTCCTTCGGGCTTTGGGCAGTGTTTGGTTTTGGCGTCGTCTGACTGGCTTCGGCGTCGTTGCAGGCGTCAGGGAAGCGACGCCCCCCTTCTCTATCTTCTTTAGCCCTCCATCCTTATGTAGTCCACGATTGGCAAAAACAAATCACCGCGTAATCTTCACCAAAATAAGGCGCACACTGGTAACTCCCTATCCGCAAGTCGCTCACAGCACGTAAGGAAACAAAGTTCACGGACACAAAGCAATGATCACGCGAGAGTGTAGCGCGGAGATGCTCTCTCTATGAAATCCGGGTAAAAACTGTTTCTGGAATCATAGTACTGCCTATATATAAGAGATTCGAATTCTTCCGTTGAAAATGACGCTCAAGTGGCTTGGCTTCTGTTTCAGAGGGGATGGAAATGACCTCTCTCCATTGTCTTGAAAGGCGCGGTCGGCGACGCGTCCTGGATCCTTACAGGCTTGTGCTCCCGCTGGTTTTCCTGGTCATCCGTGAACATGGGTTCGAACGCCTGCTGCGACTCGAGCCCGGTAGCGGCGAAAATAATCTTTCCTTATCTCCGCGTTGGTGCAAATATGTCATGTTCTAAGCGGCGGCTGTCACTCAAGAAAAACCCCATCTCCCAACTCCCGACGTCTGGCTCGGATACAAGTTTATTCACAAAATAAATCAAACCTCACACTTTCATGTTTGTGCATCAAATGAATCAATAGACAAAAAATAATTTATATCGAACTGCGTTTACATGTCACTAGATACCGTGACATCTGTATATGCCCCGCACCAAACCCAATTCTTCCCAGATGACGTAATGCATCCACGGACGACTGCGCATACGTACTGCACATAACAACGAGCAACCCCTGGTTTCAGTATCCGATTAAGAGGGGTGTGGAGGGATGCGGTTAGGGATGGTATCGGAACGAGACGAATGTTAAGGGTTGTAAATAACTTATCTCGAAGAGCAGTTTCGTCTCGAATAGAGTACCTGGTAGTTTCAGCTCATAATCATCTATTCATTTTCATGCATTGCTATGTGTTGTAAAGATGGACTAAATTACATTTTAACATGAAAATGATGACTGTTCACTTCAGTTTCAATTTCACTGCGCCTTACACTTCACGATCCATGTTTGAATGGCCAATACTACAGAAAAATTACGGTTACACGTGAACTACTGGGTTTCGAGAGTATACTGATCGTTTTGCCTGTTCGAGCGAAATTCGCTCGTGACGTCATGGTGATCGAAGAGCTGTCAGTTCCTAACGCTATCTAGCGTCGTCCGTGCGAACTATTTGCCGGTCGAGCAAAAAACGCTCATTGCAGCACTCTAATCTCGAATCTCCAAATTCATATAAGTATAAACAATACATACAGTACGGCATCGCACAGATTTTCACAGCGTAAACTAATTTTGCAATAAAGTTTTTATGTTTAAAAACTTTTGGTTAATCGCGACGATGAGGTGGGGGGTGATATAATTAAATTGATGAACACTCACAAAGAGCATCCTTACCCATACTCAGCCACGGGGACGATTATGGTTTGAGCATAGGTGGTGCCAAGATCGAGGATCTATGGGGTGCGGATGTGGCGAGGAACGTACTATGAGGAGTTCGTTGTTCGTTATACATACTGTAGACAATCTTATTATTTGTGTGTAGTATGGATACACTTATGCTTTTCATCTTTTATAACAATAAGTAGTAACAGTTTGTGGTAAACATATTGAAAAGTATAGTATTTAATACTTAACTAACTCTCTAGCCTTCTTAAACCCGAAGGTTTGTGGCTGCAGCAACACAAGCCTTCCATCTGTCCCTATCCTGGGCAAGATTAATATTTTCAATCCCTAACGAATTCCTTTAGTCCATCTCAACGTTATCACTCCATCTCTCCATCTTCGTCTTGGCCTTCCTACAGGTCTCTTACCATCAGGCTTCCCAACAAGAATCCTGTAAACTCCTCTTTCCTCTCCCATTCGTGCCACATGACCTGCCCACCTAAGTCTTCTTGATTTAATTAATCTAATAATATCTGGACATGAATACATGTTATCCAGTTCTAAATTATGTAACGTTCTCCGCTACCTGTCTCCTCATCCCTTTTAGGTCCAAATATTTTCCTAAGGATTTTATTTTCAAATACTAATAAATATCGCTAATGAAAGAGAACATAATAATTAATATTAACTGCATAAAATAATCGTTATATTATTCACAGACCAATCGGGACTGAACTGCATTTTGGACATGGATATCACTTTATTGCAATGTGTGCTATGGTAAATTGATTTCATGAATATTGATTTATTGCTTTTGTTTTACTATTGAGTTAAAAATTAGGGGCGTGGATGAGGAAGGGGGTGCTGGACCGAATACAAGGGGGTGCGCAAGAACCCCTTCCCACCTAGCACCGTCTAGAAGTTTAAATCCCCTTCGCGAGGCACATGGCTAAGTTATTATGCTAATATAATTTAAAAAAAGAATTTTAATCAAGAAAGAGGAGAATGACAAAGATGGTGAACTTAACCTGAAAAATATTTGTAGGAAGCAACCTTTCTTTTTAAACATTATCAATATTTATAATGCGGGTACCTGCATTGAAACTTATAGGAAACATCTTTTGATAATGGCTACGCGAACAACTTCAACAAGTTTTTAGAAAATAATAACAATTGTTCTGTTCGTGAACCAGTTTTGAAAATGACTTCAAAATGAAGAAAATAGAGACGGTTGTAAAAATTTCTAGCAATGAAATATGCCACCTCTAATATGAATCTACCCTGTAGCTTGTTCTCCAAAACTTTTAACATTGCGCACCGATTGATTGATTGATTTGCTTTATTTTACTTCACTTTCTGTGCCACATTTGGCTAATTTGCGAAGATGAGGAAGAGTGATGATATGATGAAATTGATGAATGGACACTCACAAACATCCATGCCCAGGCCGGGATTCGAACCCGGGACCCTTGGCGTCGTAGCGCGAGGTGCTAACCACTCCGCCACTGGGGCCGCATTGCGCACGGAGTATTCTTGATTTAATTACTATCTATAAAATCTCATTTATTTGAAATATTTAACACATTTATTATTTTGCAGTATGTAACTTTTCAGTAATTGTCCCCCTGTTAGACTAAACTCTGTCTCGGGGATGTATGGAGCAGGCGCAGTAGTGACTCGAGAGGGCTCGACCAATGAACGCGTGATAAGGAAAGATATTGTTTGGAGGGACAACGCGACTGCAGCTACCAGCCGTTTGCAGCAGCACGTTCTGCTTCGCTCCGCCCACTCGTTTGCTCCCCTTCTCTACCGTTTTACGCGGCCTTGCTCCACAGATTCCCGAGACAGACTAGTTTTCATAGCATCGGAAATTGCAAATCTTAGCCCTTCATTTCTCCAGCCAACTTTTGCAGTGCTTGCATACGCACGACATAATAATTATCATAAAAGGTAGGTAAGCATTAAATGATGATGATAATGATTGTATAGTGAAATATACGGAAACGGAAACGTATCTCCTGCAAACTTACGTAAGGCTCTTGCGAATATAGTTCTTTCAGGGCCTCACATCGTAATGGTGGCCACGAATAAATACATATTAACATGTGAATTGTGTATAATTTCAAATGAATTTTCTCTTGACTTTTACATGCAGGTATATGCTACTCCCAGTACCGTGCTCTGTGACCTTCTTATTATACAAATCTCGTTGCAATGAAGCTCGTAGGGTAGCACCAATCTCGTTCCGCATGGCATTGCCCTTGATTCTATTGTCACAGAAGGTCACAAGAGTCGGCACGTGTTAGTTGTAGGTATAATGACATTCTCAATCTTGGTTAAGAGCTATGGAGATCGTGATTTTAAATTCCTTACCCTTCGTTAGGCGGTAACTACCGAAAATAAAGGACTCGCGTAGATGTTATTGTATTCCTGTTACTCCTTTAGTTGTTTAAACATCTGTGAGTATTCTTATATTGCAGTGGCGTCGTTGTGAGACGAAGAGGAAAGGGTATTATTGTATAATTAAGGTTAGGTATAACTCTATATAATTTTCTAAAGTCTATAAAATTTACCGATAACTGCTATTATACCGATCCGATATAAAATTGCAAATATTCCCTAGCCCTAGCTTACAGAACCTAAATCAGAATGCGAAATCATTGAAGACTGATGGGGGAAGGAAGATCTTAATTTACACCCCCCCCCCCACACACACACATATATGAATAATTATATACATATTTATTATGAAATTACATACAAAAGTAATAACTAAATATTTAAAAATATGTATATTAAACATAAAATAAATGTTATATATATACACTATGTGGAAGAAAGTCATTGGACACCACATGTCAGCGGATACCTTCAGTTTTCTTGCAATCAATAGGAGGTCGGTCCACTTTTGGCAGCGATAACAGCAGCTACTTGTCGTGGTAAACTGGCCACAAGGTCGTGTAGTACACCGAGTGGGATATTCCGTCATTCCTCCTGCAGTACAGTCACCAACCCCTGAAAGTGTAGAAGGGCGAGGCGATCGCGACCTCAATCGGTGCTCCAGTTCGTCCCATAGATGTTCGATAGGGTTGAGGTCAGGGCTCTGAGCAGGCCAATCCAGTTGGGTGACATTATTTTCTGCATACCACTCCATGGTAGCCCTGGAAACATGACAAGTGGCATTATCGTCCTGGAACACACATCCTTCGTTTCCATACAAATGCCACAACATGGGGAGCATGAAGTTGTCGAGAATATCTCGGTAGGATGCAGACGTCATGTGGCCATACACCGGTACCAGTGGACCCACGGGATGCCAGCTGAAACAACCCCAGAACATGATGGCGCCACCAACCATATTTCACTGTGGGCACTACACACTCAGGTAACAGACGTTCGCCATACCCACACTCTCCCATCTGATCGAAACAGTGTGAAGCATGATTAATCGCTCCATAGGACCTTCCGCCATTTCTCCACCGTCCAGTTTCTCCGCTCTTTACACCAGCGTAGTCTCTGCCGTTTATTGTTTTTTGTTATCAGGGGCTTGTGGGCAGCTGCTCGACCATGATAACCGAGCGCATGGACCTCCTTGAGAAGTGTCTTGGTCGAAACAATCAAATTGGTCGCACTTTGAAACTCTTTTGCAATCGAATGCATCGGACGGGTCCTGTTTTTACGAATCTTCCTCTTCAGCACTCTTCTGTCCGGGCCGTCCAATTTTGTTGGTCTTCCACTTCGTGGTGCATTGCTGCAGTGTCCCTTTTCCTTCCACTTCTTCATGACAAAGGTTACAGTTGATTTAGGGACCTGTCGGGCATCATCTATGCTACGTATACTCATGCCTCCTATGGAGCAGCCTACTATGATCCCTCTTTCAAACATGCTAAGCTCTTTCCTGTCCGTCATTTTATCAGCGAATGATCTGAGAAGCCTCCTGCTGCCGTATATATACCCGTCTGTACTCTCTTTTCCATGAGGAGTTCGTTTCAGAGTTGAAACCGGGGTGTCCAATGACTTTCTTCCATATAGTGTGTGTGTGTGTGTGTATATATATATATATATATATATATATATATATATATATATATATATATAATATGTGTGTGTGTGTGTGTGTGTGTGTGTATCAGGTATTTATAATGCAGTAAACTAATTCCTTTACAAAATGGTTTAAAATGTCCATAAATTACAAAATAGTTGAATTAGTTTTTGCTTGCTATTAATATAAATCAATTGGATTCACTGGCGTACGCAGGATTTTTTTTTCGGGAGGGGCTGGGATTGTAAAGGTGGACAGTACATAGCTGCTTTCTAGGCAAACGACATACACAGTAAGATATTTCGTGTATTAAAAACTCTCCACACTCAAATATGGTAATCGGGAGTAATTTTAAGGGGATAGGTTGCATATACCACTCTGGTTTTTCCCGAGTTATTCGCTGTTTTATTTGAAAATTATTTTCTCAATTTCGGAGGGGGTTGTAGTCCCATCAGCCCTCCCTCTGCGTACGCCAGTGAATGGATTTCATACTTATATTTGTCTTGCTTTCTTATATTGTGCATATATTGTTCTTGGCGTAGATCTGAAAACAGTCTCTTTACAGATAGAAGGGCAGATTGGCAGAGAATGCATATAAGATGATTCACAAACAGAGAGGCGTGTATTTTTAATATTATCCATAGTAAAGTAAATGTGAAGTCAAAGCTAATTGATTATCTTTGTTGTTTTAACAAAATCTCTTCCCCTTGAAAATCTCTTGTGAAGGGGAAGTTTTAGGAGAAGACTGTTGGTGGGAGAAAATTCCCGTCCCCTAAGAATATAGCACCCTGACTTAAATGGCTAATTAACCTCCTTAATTTCTACATGTACACAGAAAAAAAATGTTTGAATTAACAAAACTCGTTTGTAAATCATAACAAAAAAAATAGTGGCCTCTACTAAGTTTGGAAATTTTGACAAAGTTATTTAGTAACTCTAAGCACTAGTGGCAGAGGCGTGGCGTGCATGTAGCCGCTGTTACCGCAGGTAACACTAAAATATAAAGAATTGAAGAACCTGTCTTAAAATATTATTACGTACATAAACTGGTAATATTGTCGTAAAGTAAACATTGCAGACTGACATTTTTTCTGACACCGGCAAAAGCGAAGAGGAGGACTGATCCGGTACGCTCCACAGGCAACATGAGGGATGGGCCCTGAGCCCACCAAAGGAAGACTTGGCGTAGCGGTAAAGACTGTTATGGCGGGAGGAGGAGGCGGGCTGTTCAGCCGGCGCAGTTGCCGGTGATCCTTACAGGAAACATACCAGTGTTGCCATATTCAATTGACAGAAAAGAGCTAAGTCGCCTAATCGGGTCTATCTTACTCTGAAGGTGTCCAGTCACACTGGGGAACGATGGCGCAGTGTTAGTAGCGTCGCCGCCTTATAATCAAGGGATTCCGGGTTCGATACCCGGTGGAGATACAAGTGGTTCGGATCCAACTTTAAACTGTCCCGATTAGCATTACTGTTCATGAAGTGGACTTAAATCGCCAAATCAAAATTTTAAAAAATCAAATCACACTGGGGCAAAAGCAAACTACCAAGTGATATTTTGTATTTACACTAAATATCAGTGATTATGAAAGTCCTCTTTGTCCTTCTTCGACATCATGGACGAGAAGGAGAGGAGAGGGATGGGTATGGTCAAGGGGTCCGCTGTCCTTCTAAAAATGTCAACCTAAAATTCTATATTTCACACATATAATATTATTTCGGTTACTGGAATTTGTGATAATTGTTGATAATACAGATTGACATTGACATACGTTGTCGCAGGAATGCAATAATTTCGGATTGAAGCAATGTTTTTGAGGTGGTAGAACTGTTTTTGGGTGAAAACAATACTTACAAGCATATTTTTACGATTGTTATCTTAGCACGCTCTGAATTGTCAGGTGTCGCAGGTTCGAATCCTCAGCAAGAAATGGTTATCTCAATGTTCGTTGTTATTATTTTACTTACATAGTTATAAAAATTAATAATTGCATACACAAAGAAATAATAATTTTATTTCAATAATTCACCACGCATCGTCATCGTCACGATTATCCTATAAAGCGAAAGCCTTAAAGGTAGCAAAGGACGTAAAATATACGAAATAGTAGTGGTGTCAGAAATGAGATTTCAGTGGATTTAGCGAAACATGGGAGTGGGAGTAGTTACGAAACAGATGAAGACTACATCTACTCTACATACGTCTTATTTGAAACGAAAATGTTTCGCGATTTGGGCAAATCTGGTTTCAAAAGAACTAAGATGGCAACATTAGTAGAACTGGACTTCTTGCAGGTTCCGAAGGAAATATTGGGGAAGGGCCGATGCTGAGAGGGGAGGGGGCAAGGAGGGTGCTTCACGTGTTACAAAAGTAAACAACGGTTTGTGGGAGGGGCTGTGCAGTGGGAGTTTTGTGACTGGTGTCTTTCGTCTTTATGTTTTATTTTCGGGCATTGTCAATTAATTTATGAAGCTTGCTCCGAGTTCCGAGGTGGCGGGTTCATCCTATCTGGACAGTGTGTGTAATCGTGCGATAGAAGATATTTTGAAGCAATCTTTCGGTTCGTTATTTTGCAGAAAACATCGAAATTGTGGCGAAAGGGAGGCCAAAGCCTATTTTGAACGATTTAAAAACCAAGTCGTCTGCTGGATATGACCGACATTTCAATGTTTCGTGGTATAACGACTATCCGTGGTTATGTGGATGTGTGCAGTTTTCTAAACTCTTTTGTTGGCCATGTACTCTATTTTCGGGTGGAAAAAAAAAAGCGTGTCGAATTCAGATGTGGATAACATGGACCATGACCATGACGCACCCAAAAATTCAAATTCAAATGAAAAACTTCTCTTTATGACAGCATCATAGAAGTTTTTTGATTTGATTGATTTTGCTTCGCTTGTGCCACTTTTGGCTAATTTGCGAAGATGGGGATGAGTGATGATATGATTAAATTGATGAATAGACATCACAAACGCCCATGCCCAAGCTAGGTTTCGAACCCGGGATCCCAGCATCATATAACTATTTTCAAAGTCGGATTGATCTGCTCTATAAGTAGCCTTCGATGTTTCTGTAAGTATCAAATTACGTATTATTGTGTCAACAACCAATGTTTGCGATTTCACTTTAGTCCTTATGTCAACATTTTTTTTTCCTGATTAATAACTTTACCAAAATCTAGTATTGAATTGCATACGTACCAGATTAATATTATATGAACTACTTGGAAGACATTGGGGGGGGGGGGCATGAGGTGGGTAGGCGCCCAAGTCTCCCTTAAATGTCCTACTGATAACCGGTAACACTTTTAAAAATCCACGCCACGCCACTGACTAGTGGGCATGTTTCTGATTATCTGATTATCTTATCTAATCATTAGAGCCCAAATGAGTACGCAAGAATGCACTAAAATTTGGGAAAAGGAAAAGCATTTAAATAAATTACTTACTTTATTTCGACATCCTTTTTGATTGGAAGTTAAATGTACTTAATATACTAAGCAAGTTGATTGAGAACATATTTTGCCTAGTTCTTTTAATTAATTAATTAAATATATGAAATATCATAATTGTAAATATCTAATATTGTGAATGTAATGAAAAGTTATCATCTATAATTTAATAGACCTATTTCTATATCTTTGGATATGCCGTCATTTTGTGAGAAACAGAGAAAATTGTATAATTTTACATTAACTGGAAGCGTGTTGTATATTTAAGTATTATTAGTTTTTTGTTATTTCACGGCATTGTTCTACCAGTCTCCGTTAATTTCGATAATAAATATTAAAGATGTGATAGGTGGAGGTGGGATGAAGACCAGGTTCTAAACCCAGCTATTCGACTTTGAAGCATGTTACGCTAACCAATTTGCCACGGGGTTGGCTTTTGAGTTCATCAAATCACTCTATTCGTCATTCAAATTCCAGAGGTAGCAAAGCAACGTAAAATAACGAAAACAGAAAACAAGAACATGTCCACTTATCATCACCCAGCAAATCCACACACAAACCTCTTCTGGCATTCGTTTTGCAGAATGGCCTTGAGGATTAAAAATCGCCCACTTCCTAGTTCAGCTCGAGACAATTCAGGTGCCTTATCAAAGCTGCCCTGAAGCACGCAGGGTTTCTAACCCACTTCGCCGTGAGGTCTACTATTACCTTTGCCGTGTGAGACTGGCTTAACAGAGGGAACTGGTCTTTCGGAACTTCCTTTGAAGTAAAGTGGCGTTCGAATCAGGGCTTCAACTATATCGAACCATATACTTCTTTGCTAGTCCTAGCGGATGATTTGCAACGCTCTTTCGCACGTTTGTCTTCTTCTTTCTTCGGCTTTAGTTAACACTTCCATTCACCTTGGCGCTAAACGTATCCAACCAAACGGGTATGAATTGAAACAACGGACGCGTTTCATGCGCGAATGCACGTGAACGGGTACCAGTGCGCTGACCTCCAAAAGACAGTCAGTCGAGCATAATGAAGTCGTGACATTCTGTCAAATGTGAGCATTCCTGCACTCTATCTCAGGAAACTGTAGAATAAGGCATAGAAGGGGAGGAGGCGAGTGGGCGGAGTAAAGCAGTGCGCGTTGCTGCAAACTGCTGGTAGCTGCAGTAGCGATTTCCCCTCCATGCATTCACTTTCCGTCTCTTGCGTCTATTGGTCCAGTCCTCTCGAGTCACCGAAAAATATATCTTTCAAGACTTAAATGTTTTGATGATCAGTATGTTTAACTGGCTTGGAAATACTGTTAAAAATGTGATTTATTCACACTTTATACTTATGATATACTAATCCTGGACCTACAGTTTAATGTTCGATCCGAATCATTTGCGCACACTTTAATTTTCTTCCGTACTACCTATGTTCTACCGAAAACACTTAACTCTCCGAAAACACTTAACTCTTGCAGTGTCATATTAAGTCATGCCGTCAAGTTGAGCACCGAATGTTAGGTATTGAAGTGAGGCAGCTGTTCTTGCTTCTCCCTGGGAAAAATCCTCCGCTCGTCCATGTCAGTTCCCTATGTATGCTGTGAAAATAAACTTTTCCAGCGTGTGTGTCTCAAAGAACTGTCATTTATAGATGTCAGGCTCTGAGCTTTAATTCTGTTTTCTACTTTATTTTTTGGTGGTAAATTTAACATATAGTTTCATTTTTTTATGTAACCTTTTGTGCAATAAAATTATACTATTTTAAATTTTGGGGAATGGCAGACATTCATATATATTTTTTTTCATTTCAATTGTGGAAATTGTTTGGTGAGAGGGAGATCGTAACATCCCTGTCCGGTGGCGAATAAAGCTAGCTGGCAAAACTTGTCAGCACTTGCTCTGAATATGTAGAATAAGAGTTTTATACAGGAAACTGCGAGGGCGCCTGCCTTTAGGAGAGTCAGGAGAGGTCAGGTAGAGGACACAAAAAGAGGTGAGAAAGGTAGAACGGGGTATTTTTGCTGGTAATCGTCAAGAGGACAGGAGCTTGAGCAATAGCTTTATTTTGTTCCCGAACAGGGATAAGTTATCTTCACCGTATCTGCCATTCCCACTTGCTCAGTCAGAAGTGTGTAAAGCCCGCATCACACGGAACGGGAACTCCAGTAGGTATGCCCTAGTTGGTGCTGGACTTGCTATCAATTTGCTAGTTTTCGCCTCACGCGATACTTATTAGC
Organism: Lepisma saccharinum; assembly: GCF_977018435.1. Lineage (NCBI taxonomy): Eukaryota > Metazoa > Arthropoda > Insecta > Zygentoma > Lepismatidae > Lepisma > Lepisma saccharinum. The sequence goes on from NC_139246.1 coordinate 13,697,779, forward strand.
GTACTTGTCGATAGACTTTTGTTTCCATACGAGGGAAGTTGTAATGGCGGCCGCGTGAGAAGTAAACAATGTATCACTTCACATTTTTAAAAGGCGATAACTATTCAACCGAGAGGAATAACGTTTCGTATAAAACATTATTAGGTACAAAACAATGGCGTTCTTAAATACATACTTTACAACGTTTACTGTACACTTATGGAAGCATATTTTAGTTGTTTCAAATGTAAACACCGTGCACTCGGCATAGATGGTAATTCAACGCGCCTTTCATACTGGAGTAACACTCGGAAACCATAGACAAAAACGCTCCTTTGCACACTCGCAGATTATCTTCACATGGCGAAACTTTGCTCTGATTGGCTGTTCCACAGAACCCAGTCGAGGAAAGCAAGTAGCAATTAGAACATGTCCTATTCCTCCAAAGCAGTCAGCCAGGCGGCCATGATTGCTACCTAGAAAGTTAGTTCAGCGCCAATTAGGGCATTCCAACTAGAAATCCAGTTCCGTGTGATAGGGGCTTAAATGTAAAACATGAATTTTCCAATTTATTACCAAATGATAAGCTAGATATTTCACACCTGACCCCTTCAGGGCAGTCTCTACCATCAAGTGTTGCTATTGTGGGCAGGCCCGTACCCAGGGGAGGGGCCATGACCCCCCCCCCTCGAGCCATGAAATTTTTATATGTGAATTTATACAAAGCTACGAAAATAACATCTATTTTTGAAACAGGTAAAATTTTCAATTTTGTCCTTGCGTAAATGAATGTGTTTGTTGTGTAGAGAGGCGGTCTCCAGAAGTCTGCAGCCTACGATTTTGGGTACTTTCAGTTTTATAACCGGTGATGCGAGGCTACCAGCAGTGGCAGGGAATGGGGGGGGGGGGTCATAGTGGTTCGGATCCCACTTCAAACTGTAGTTCCAGTCCCAATTAGTCTATCTGTGAATAAGAGTGGGCCTAAAACAAAAACTCAAACTTGTCCACCAAGAGAAAATAAATTGTCCTTCTTCCTCAGTTTTGCCAATCGATCGCCGCTACTGGTTATCAAGTGAAAATCTCTCACTCTCTCTCTCTCTCTCTCTCTCTCTCTCTCTCTCTCTCTCTCTCTCTCTCTCTCTCTCTCTCTCTCTCTTTGGTTAACCATAGTCCGCTACGATCCTTCGTAGCGGGCTATGGCTTAACTCACATTTACACATTTAGAATTCTTTATTGTAATAATAATTGCGAAACTCAGTTATATATTATAACACAGATCTGGCCCCTCCCTTAAAAAAATCCTGGGTACAAGCCTGATTGTGGGCGTGAGTTACATCCTTAGAGGTTACATCCCTAGGTTTGATCACAGCGTTCCAAAGGCTGGAACGCTACGCTATGACTGAAGGGCAAGATGTGAAATCTTATTCTGTCCCATGAGAAGAAATTCTACGAGCGCCCTTGTCATACATGCTTACTAAAAGTTGAACATCGCACCCCCTAAATTTCATTCCCCACCCCTGGGTGATTAAACTTCGCGCCGCTAATGGCAGGGAGCCCCAACCCGACACATCTTGAGAGAATACGTTTTTGTTTATTCACTTCACTCGTCCTATGTGATCTTTCAGTTTACCGCGGCAATGGAAGGAATCATGATAAAGGCATACAATAACAACCATCTATGACAGTTCTGGACCCTACTTTTGCAAAACAATACTCTAATCTCTAAAATATAGTAGTCAGCTAGTTTCCTGTTTACAGTACTATGTACTGTTTATGTAAAACAATGGAAGTGTAGCTTAGAATTCATTCTTCGGCGAGATGAGGTAGAGTTGACGAGCTGTATCTTTGGAGGTGGCCTTGGCTACTCCGCGCAGAGTGTGAGAGAGATGCGTTTATGTAGTTGCCACCTAATCGCCCTTTGGGTGGTCGACAGCATGGACAGAACGCAAGGATAATGACGCGCAGCCGGTAGCTCCTCCCCCTTGCTACTGCGCAGCCGGGCTTGGGCAGGGTTCACCCGCAAAGATACAGCTCGTCAACTCTAGCAGACTGAAATTCGTCTCTCAAAACTGTAACTTCTGGATCCGCCACTGTTTCACTGCACCATTACACCGTGAGTGTGAGTGTGAGTGAGTTATCCTATCCTATGTTCTTGAGCTGCTATGCTGCGCTTCGCCGACTCCCGTGGCGGAGTGGGTAGCACAACGCGCTATGACGCCAAGGGTCCTGGGCTCGAATCCCGACCTGGTGATGGATGTTATTTGTGAATGTCCCTTTGCAACCAACTACAGAACCATTTATATTGAATTGTTATTTAGTAACTATTATACTGTATGATTACACAAGTTACAGGTAGGCTGGTCCAATCAGTACATCGAAGAAAGGTGAAATTTTGGAAAAATTTCCTCGGAACGTCGAAAATTTTATAGAAAATTTGCTGGCAACATTGATTTTCACTAACTTGAACTGGTAGTTGGTTGCAAAACATCTTGTACACTTAAACAATTAAACAAGTTTCGGGATTATCAATAATGGCAGAAAAGCAAAGTAAAATAAACCAAATCAATCATTTGCTTCGTGTATGATCTGTAACGTTGGATAAGAATTCTAGGGAGAAACCATAATCACGGATTTTATTTTCTGTTGCATTGGAATGTCAAGTGTGGGTGTTCGAGCTATACATTTCTGCGGTCCTGTGACTTTTTACGACTTCTCCTGATAGTTAGAGCCTTTCTGTTCCGTTGTCCACGATTCCATTCACACACATAACAATTGACTCGATTCGTCTCGATTTTATGTGCTGGAAAAAGAGTTAAATTCTGATCCTATGGACTCTCATAACTATTTTAACTACAGTAGCAACACCAGAAAAAAAAATGGGGGCACGCTGTTGAAGGGGCAGAGAGGTACACAAAAATTCTCACAGTTCGAAAGTCAATACAGAATTTGTTGATGGTCAAAATATTCTTCTAAAAAACTAGAAGAGGAAGGCCAGATAGGGTCAGCCTCTTGGGAACCTATAATTAGCGGCTGCCAATCGCTAGATTAGTTGAAGATTTATTGTTCTAGTCATTTTCTCCAAGAGTGATCAGCAGTGGGGCGATTATTGGGTAGTTGCATCCCACACTTTTTACCGGCGCACTACAACCTATTAATGCTAAGCTTTGTCTACCAAGAGAAAGTAAACTATCCTTACTCCAGGGTGCGAAATCCTGGTGGGAACAGGGGGATTTCCCCCACCAACAATCTTATCCTCAGAAATCCGCTCCCACGAAAAATGTCCAGTGGGGAGTCTTTGTTATAACAACGAAGATAAGCAATTAGTTTTGAACTCAAATATACCGCTCTTGTATGGTATTTATCTATCGATAAAAACGAAGACACACACGTAGTATTGAATTTTTGAGTGTTGCATGATTTGAGGACTAAAAGTGGTAAACGTTGTAAGTGCCAAAAGCGAAAGTGTTGGGAAATCGCATCGTTCCGCACATCAGCCCGTAAGAACGTTCACACTAGTGACCTCTTTACACGCCCTTTGAACTACTTGGAGGGCTACCAGTCACTTTTCACGTTTAGCACATTATAAAGCATTGCACATTGCACAGTTTAACGTGGAAAACGGTGTTTGAATTATTTTGGCACTTACAGCGTTTACCAATTTTAGTCTTTATTTCTCTCTCTCTCTCTCTCTCTCTCTCTCTCTCTCTCTCTCTCTCTCAAAAAGTCATTAACAGCTTTACACCAATAACAACATTCACACAATAAAATGTAAATAAAAATGCAAGGCAAATAAAACTATGAATCTAATTGATTTATATGAATAGAAAACTAAAAGTAAACAAAAACCTACACATAATAAAACTATTCCAACTATTTTGTAATTTGTTGATAGCTTTAACCATACCAGTTAGTAAAGGAATTAGTTTGCTTCTTCATAAATTTCTGATAAATAAAAAAGTAAGAAATTAATTCCTTTATGTGTATTAAAAATAAGGTATTTTTAAATATTTAGTAATTTATTTTTATATTTAATAACATTATAAAGATACATACCATTCTTACATATAATATGGTGTATGTGTGTGGATTAAGATCTGATAATACATTTTTAGCTTTAGGAATCTTCATGGAGAGTGGTCATATTTTTATACACTAAATGGGTGTGTTGTCTTCCTCCGCGGCCTCCTAAGGTGCTGTGCTTTGGACTCTGACTGCGGGATGGGTGGGTTCGAGTCTGCCTGGGTTCAGTCTCTGGGTTTTCAGCCTGTGTGTAGGACCAGTGGCAACCCACCGTCATGAGGAAATTGAGGAGCTACGAGTGAGTAGCGTAACCCGGTCACGGATATATCCTATAACGGCTGGGGGTTCGACGTGCTGACCACATGTCACCCCATTACTGGTTGAAGATCTTGACACCTCTAGGTAGGATTGTGAGAGGGAGACTGGCAGTCAGGAGATAGGCCAAGGCCCTTACGGGCTGTAGAGGCATGGGTTTATAAATGGGTGTGTTATGTGGTGGAGATTTATTCTCGTTAGGGCCTTTCTGGATTTTATTTTGGGACAGGTTGAATTTGGAGCCTGATACAATCTTGGTTTCCATATCCCATATGGACAAGATTGTACAATTTGGTCCTTTTGTATTTTTGTTATTTAGTCTCTTTTCTACCACTTCAATGAGGATTAGTGACGATATGATGAAATTGACGGAGGGACACTAACAAAGAACACTGGGATTCTAACCTGGGACCCTTGGCTTCATAGTATGCTGTGCTAACCACTCTGCCATTTTGTCTCGCCACATACTATATGTATATGTGTTGTGTGCGTGTGCAAACATACATAAACAATTATGTTTGAGTAATGATTTCTCCATTTGCAAACTCATTGCAAACTCTATTGCTAAAGAGTCAATTTTTTTTGTACAGGAAGCAGGATGTGCCTATGTAGTGATTGTGATGGCAGTGTACTGGATGACAGAAGTTATCCCACTTGCTGCAACATCACTACTCCCTGTTGTTTTGTTTCCTCTTCTGGGCATCATGGATACAGAAGCTGTCTGCGTGACATACCTAAAGGAGAGCAACATGATGTACATCGGAGGGATCATAATTGCTGTTGCTGTAGAGCACTGTAATCTCCACAAGAGAATCGCCCTCAGAGTCATTCTACTTATAGGAACAAGTCCCCGCCTGTGAGTATTCTCCCATTGTTCTGATTGGCTGTTGTTCAAGTAATGGACTTGTAATGATGTTACACTCTGTCCCTTCAATCTCTGGAGCAGACAAACAAAAACAAGTCCTCTGCACAAGTAGTGACTCCAGAGGGGTTGACCAATGAACGCGCGAGAGGAGAAGTGAGTGCATAGAGGGTAAAGTGTGGCTGCAGCTACCAGCTTTTGTAGCATTGCACACTGCTTGGCTCTGTTCATTTGATTTCTCTCCTTCTCTGCCATTATGCACATGTACTCCACAGATTTCCAAATTAGATCATGGGCGTCTGGAAGGGGGGGCAACCCTCACTGGAAAATGAAATTCAACCAAAAATTATATATTTCACAAATATAATTTCATTTCAGCCACAATAATGTGTGTTCATTATTGCACGAACATGATAAATTCAAATATAAGCAATGTTTTTTGAGGGAACAACACTATTATTGTGGAAAATGTGCTTTGTTTGCCTCCCTGAAGAAAAATACTTTCCTTGCCCTTCCCTGGAAAAAATTCTGCGGACGTCCATGAATGAGAGTGTAACATTTTTTTTATATAATGATAATTAAATCTTAACTGTAACAGTAGTTAGACTAGTATGACTAGTTGTACCTGCCAGAAACACAATTATTTCCAAGAGCTTGTAACAAGTAAACTGCAATTGTTTCCTGCTTTATACACATGACACAACAACAAGTATATTTAGTGTAACAAGTAGTAAATGTATTTTTTTTAAATAATGAACAGAAACTAATTCAAGGATTTAAGAAAGTTAACATATATTGTATTTATTAAAATAATGTAGTGTTTAAAAGATTAATCTATTCTTATCCATTTGGATAACTGGAGAACGGTGGGGGTGGGGTGGATATCTTATAGATATCCTTCATGCCTGAATCTGGTGTCTTCTACACAGAGGGGATGAATGTGTTGTGGTGGTAGTATACATTCAGATGCTGTTCAGGGTTGTTGGGAGGTGTTTAGGGCACTGTCTTCCACAATAGAAACCTGGAGTGTGACTCAACTTTTACCGAAGAGCATTTACACACAGTTCCATGGAAGATGATCTCCAAGATGTAATGGCACACTTCTGAGCATCATATACACCAAATGACAACTAGCAGAATCACAGTTGTGACACCAGTGCCATGGAGATCTAAACCAAGCCTCGACGAATCACTATCCAATACCACCTAAAAACATCTCACAGACTATCCAAAACACTGAAACATTTCAATATCAAAGTGGCACACGTTCCAACATTCCAGACTGGAAGGATATTACCGAACTTCAAGACATCGTGCCTACGGCAACTTGCATCCCCCAGTGTGTGCAAGGCCACCTGCCAGTGTCTACTGGAGTACATCCGCAGGACCATCTGAAATGTGCAAGGTAGACTAGTTGAATACTTTCCAAGAAGGAACGCCAAAGTCTGGTCTTGCAAAGCATGTTAACACCACAGGCTATTTTAACTCTGTTTTAGTTACTTGGTTGAACACACAACTCTGTTTCAGTTACTTGGTTAAACACATCACTTTGTTTCAATTACTTGGTTAAACACATCACTTTGTTTCAGTTACTTGGTTGAACACATCACTTTGTTTGTTACTTGGTTGAACACATCACTTTGTTTGTTACTTGGTTGAACACATCACTTTGTTTGTTACTTGGTTGAGCACATCACTTTGTTTCAGTTACTTGGTTGAACACATCACTTTGTTTCAGTTACTTGGTTGAACACATCACTTTGTTTCAGTTACTTGGTTGAACACATCACTTTGTTTCAGTTACTTGGTTGAACACACAACTGCTTCACTTACTTGGTTGAACACACAACTGCTTCACTTACTTAGTTGAACACATAACTCTGTTTCAGTTACTTTGTTCAACACAAAGCTCCACTAAATGGGTTCTCCCTCAGTGATAACAGAATCTAAAATACCAATGCCATTCTTCATCAGAAACTGGCACTAAACCTGGACACCAGGCAGGCACATCCCACATGGCACCCTGTACTCTGAGAGAAACCCTCCACCTGACACACACGAATACACAACACCCAAACCCAACACTTTACACCCTCCAGTGTGACAAAATTGTAGAAATCAGAACTCCCATCAGCTGAGAGCAAACAAAGCAGTGATGCAATACTATCTCCATCTCAGATGTCATAACCTATGTCAATGAAGATAGTGGATCTTCGAAATTACTCACTTAATAGAACAAGGACAGCAATGTGTTCAGAATTTGTTCCATACAATATTTGCATCGCATCACACCATGAAGGCTCAATGATATTATTGAGCCACATTAACAGTGCTTTAAGTCATTAATTGGTAAGGGTTGGTGTTGAAGTACCAAGTTTATTACAATCAGTTCTTTAGTATCAAAATTTTCAGAGGGTATACCCTAAGTTTTGGGAAACGTTTAAGTAGAGACCTGTTTTCATTAACTTAGGATTATGATTCCATTAAATATATGGAATAAATTAATAAACTTCTACAAAAAATTGCCATTGATGGCAGAATATGGATGATTATGATGATGATATACTCATAATTGGCATAAAAGAGGTATTTTACAGTAAAGAAGACATTTTAAAAATTAAAAAATATCTCCCAATCACGTTAAATCATATTGGTCAAATTATTAATACATAAAGAAATATAGTAAAACTTCTCCTAACGGACACCTCTGAATAGCAGCACCTCTAAATTTTGGACATTTTTAAATTCCCCAGCAGAAATGCATGGGGTTTAATGGCAATATTACTTCTCAATAACGGACATTCTTAATAACGGCCGCGGACACTGAAAACTACCTCCCGAAAGCAAATTAGATTTTTAATAATGGACAGCCTGAAAGAAAACTGTCGAAATTCCTGGAATTCGACACAACAATGGCCAGTATTTCGAACTAGCGTGCCCTGTTTCATGTTACACAGAATGCATTTCTTTTTAAAAGTGCAGACAGTAGACAGTATTCTTTTTAGTTATCTTAAGAAGTGTGCGTCACTTCTGCTACGATGTCGCAGAAAAGCAAACGACTGACTTTAAAGGAAAAAGTTGAAGTCATCAACTACTGTAATATGCTTATCCTATTGTGTAACATCCTACACTTTTTTTCTCAATAGCTGACACTTCTTAATAACAGACATTTATTTTTTCCCCAGACCTGTCCGTTATTGAGAAGTTTTACTGTATAAATCAAACAAAAGCAGAAGGTTTTCGCATTGTAGCTGAAAGTATACCCTGATGAGTAAGGTTAACCATATGGTGTAGGTGTATACTATAGAGACTACAGCTGTGATCTTAAAAAAAAAAACTAAAGTAGTTTAATAGTTTTTGAAGAGAGAAATTGTAAACACATGACTTCACAGTTAACAATTATTAGGCAAAATTGTGATGGCAATCTATTTAGAACATCTAATTAAAATTATTTGTTTTGTAATTTAATATGTTAAATAAGCATAAGAAGATTTTTTTAACATATTCTCTATTAATTTATTCAAAAAAGATAGTGTATATTTATCTTTCTTCCAGACTAATGTTGGGAATAATGCTAACAACCATGTTTCTGTCAATGTGGATTTCAAATACAGCCACTGCAGCTATGATGGTACCCATTGTCCATGCAATCTTGGAAGAACTGAACAAGGTAATATATGAAGTAATTTATTTACTACAATATGAAATTCAATATCAAAATGCTAAATTTATTCACTTATTCAACCTCTTGGCTGTAATGCATTGCCTTTCTCTGTCGAGTCTTCCGTGAAGTGGCAGCTAACATGCCGGTCGATTGGGGGGGGGGGGGGCATCTGCCGGCATTTAGACCCACAGCTGTATGCTCACCTTGGCAATGGACGCATCAGTGCTTCAGTATAGCTGGTGTCCAGTTTTCACGTGTTTGCGAATAATTATTTTAAATATTACTGGTGCTTTTCTGCAGTCCAATAATGGCACGCTATACGTACAATTTTAAACAACGAATTTTTATGTACGACCCTTACATCATTACAAATTCTTGTAGGGAAGTTAAAATACGTTTTGCAGCAGAATTACCAGATGTTCCTGCTTCACACAGAGACAGTTTTCAGATACGTGTGAACAAATGTAGGTAATCAGGGTGTGTACTTGATAGGAAACGAAGGGTAAAATGTCTGCTTACTGGGGAGAAACTAGACGACATAGTAGTATGATCAAAAATCCCTCTGACACCTTGCACAAGAAACAGACATTTGCATGATGTCTGCATAGCATGCTACAAAACTTTTAAACCTGAAGCCTTACATTAGAAGAATTGAAAGAAAACATCAGGAGAAAATTTGAAGAAATTTCACAAGAGGACCTATATGCCGTAAATGTGTGGATGCAGGAGGAAATCATTTCAAACACATCGTGTAACAAGGTAAGTGCTCATTTTAATTGTAACTGTCCATGTAATTGTACGAGCTTATTTTATTACATAGCTAGTGGTTCCATTTACGTGGATATTGCATCCAGTTTGCCGGCAGACGCACTCTCACTGGCCGTTGTAATAGCCGCCGCTCCTCAGAAGACTCGATCATGAAAGGTTATTATTACCATTATTAAAATAAATAATTTGAAAACTATGCATAGGTTGCTAAAAACCTAAAATATTATTTGAATTGAATTTGAATTCTTGTTTAAAGTCCACGTTATGCACAGATAGACTAATTGGGACTGGAACTACAGTTTAAGGTTGAATCTGAACCACCGTGCAATGTGCCTTCACCAGGTATCGAACCCCAGGACCCCTTGGTTACAAGGTGACAACATTACCACTGTGCCATCGGGGAGGCCCCACCTACAAATTATTGTTCATGTTAGATTCACAACTAACATGAGAGATTGTTTCATAAAACTAAAAAAAAAAAATTAATTCCTTGAAAATACATGGTACAATAGCAAATCCATATAAAAAGTAGAACACTTTACTCAAAACCATATTTGTGTATGTTGAACAACAAACACACAAGAAAGCTTAAATGCATCTAGGAAAGGAGAAAGATGGGAGGAGGAGGGGTGGAACAATATCACATGGAAAAGATGTAGGTCAGTATGCTAAACGATGCTACAAAAAAAAAAAAAAGCTGAATGTAGGCCAGACAATCTGTATTATGAGATCAAAGTACATAGCTATTGCATTGCTCCTTTAAACAAGCAGGCTAATTAAGTTCACTAGTTGATTTGGCTATTCTAACAATTTGTAAATAGGGTTGGATTCGGAGAGGCCATATTGATTTTCATCTATTGAACATTCCTATTCCTTTTCACCCCTCAAGATATTTTGTTTAGGCTTTACTACATGGGAAATTACATGAATTACATTTTCCAATTGAACGTATCTACTAGTCATGGTCCAAGTTTCAGATATTAAATGTCTTCATAATGATCCTTGCATAATTTTTTTATGACTCTTGGTATATTCTCCAGAGGGGTTGTAGGGTATACTACTGCTATGAGGGAGACCCATGGTGGGTGATATAAGTTCAGGAATTATTTTAACCTTCTTCCTGCATAAAGCAGCTCTGGGGGCAATCGTGGGGTATAAAGGCAGTGAGAGCATGGTGCTGAGTACATCACCCCTGAAAACTGTAAATATCGTTAATGTTTGCGGCTCTACACCTCAACATCCCTGTGTGTGTTTCATGGCACTTTACCTGCTTAATATAATATATTTGGAGAGGAATTTAATTTTGTAAATTGTTTAATTCAACCATGATCACCAAAGCACTCAACATACACATGTTGAAGACAAATATAGTAGAATTTGCTGTACAAAGTAGATTTCTATCACAGGCACTCGAAACAGGAAAAGGTTTGGGGGGAGGGGGTTATGGACAGCTTAAGAGCAGGGTGACCTGGGCAACTGCCAGGTGCACCATCCTCAAGGCAGAATCGGATCCACAGGGAGGGCGATGGGGATCATCGCCCCTCCCAAATGCCTAGCATACATTATGTTTAATCTATATTTTATTTGAATCTCAGTATTGTATATGTAAGTTATCCTTTATGGATATTTTCTAAATATTGTAAAACAGAATGTCAATTATTATTATTACTATTTGTACCTAATTCTGTACTGAGGTCTTGTGGTAATAATCCACATTTCAAATCAAAAATAAATAACTAATGACCATAATGCTTTATGCATAATTTTACATTTTCCTGGCTCAACAGGGACAGCATGGTTGCCGAAAAAAGTTCCTTGTTTCTTTGTTTCTCTACTTTTTGTTGTATCTTTATACCATTAGGTTTATCACAACAGTGGAAATACGTAATAATGATGGAAGAAAATAATAAACATTCTTCCCTTATCTGGGATTAGGACCCAGTATCCCCATTTTTCACTCTGTGCATGTTAATCCATATAGAGCATGGAGTAATGCTATATATATTGTTTACATAAAAACTATGTAGATATTGCGGGAAAATCGTACCTTCCAAGTGCCATTACTGAATCCGCAACTGCCTCAAGGGGAAGCACCAAACTGGGGTGTCCTCTTTGAATAGCTGATTGCATAAGTGTGGCTATTTGTTTGTTTGTTTGAGTTCTTATTTCAAGGCTTGGCTGGATATTTTTTCCGATGCCTGGGCAGCTGTTTTCAAATTTTCCTCTCCCTTCAAGAAACCGCTATGACATTTCAAATTCTGAAAAATTACATATCCTTTGAATTACTTATGGAGCATTCACTTGAATCCTCGTGTAGTTTACTTTCACTACTGTCTAGATATCCGCAATAGTTTGATAGGATTACGTAGCCATGAAACTATCGAGAATAGTTACAGTAGTGAAGGAAAACCACACACAAATTCAAGTGAGTGCCACAGAATGAATTCTAAGGATATGCAATTTTTCACATTTGAGAATATCATGTTGGTTTTTCAAAAGGAGAGGAGAATTTGAAAACTGATTTGCTGGCATCGGCCAAAGGTTCAGCTAAGCCTTCAGTCCACTGTATGCACACAAAGGCTAATCGGGACTGGACCTACAGTTTAAAGTGGGATCCCCCAACCAGTATGTGCCTACACCAGGTGCGTAAATATTTGTATTAAAAAAAGCTAGAATTATTGACAAGAATTAATTGAAGTTACTGCTGCATAACATAATAAGTATGTTGCAAAATCAGGTAACAATTTAAGCTAGGAGATTACTGTTATAGTGATGCCATTATGTAGGTATTAAATAAACACCTACATACTACAAACATGTTCTGGCAGTAGGGGGGTGCCAAAAAATCACCTTGCCTAGGTGAAAATTTTATCTTGAGATGCCCCTACCAGAAATTGTTTTATGTATTATATTGTATTGTAAGTATGTAGCATTCAATTCTATCGTCACATTTATGTTAGGGAATTATTGTATGCTCAATTTCTGTGTTTTTCAGATTAGAAATCAAACCAAAAATACAAATGGCACTATAACGAATGATGGAAATGTTGCTACAGTTTTAGATACAATTAAACCACCTCCAGAAAAACCTCCAGAGGTTGTAGAAGATCTTGAAGACAGGTAAGTAAAGATTCAACCTTCCAATTGAGTAATTAAAAATTCTTCATTCTTTCTCATTAGCACATTCAATCACAAAGTTTTAATGGAAAAAAATTCCTGCATACTGCACTGTGGTGTTGCAATCAATCACCATTTGTCTTTGTCAGGACTATAATAATATAGTTGTAGTTCTGTTTGTTTTTGTTATTTAGTGTCAATTTTGGCTAACTGTGACGATGAGGATAGACAAAATTGATGAAGGAACACCCATGCACAGACCGAGACTTGGAACTTTGGTGGCAAGATTTAAAGTTGACTGCTCAATGTTCTGGGCCACTGATCCAGTGACAGTAGATCTGTGATTACATGAATAGAGTATGTTAAAATAGGGAGAATTAGGCAGGGCTCAAAATGAACTGAACCAGACTGGAACCGCATTCCAGTTTGTGAATATCTGGAACCTTCCCGTTCCGTCTCATGAGAAATGGCAATGGGAGTGTTCCAGTTCGATAATTTTAGATATTTCACTACATTTTCCTTTTCATTGTGAACTAAACTGTTAATACTCTTTAATAGTAGATATTAGTTTACAGCATTCATATAAGCTTCCCCTATATGTGGAGCTGGGTTGGCAAGAGGGAAATCTTTTTGTGCCTTGTGGATCCCGTTTTTACTTTTATTTTTAATTTTCTTGTGTTGTGGATTTGATAGTTCTAACACATGTATCCATCCACCTTCACAACATCTTTACACAAATTTGGGTTCTGTTTCTATGGTCTTTCTTTTCTCTTTCACACTTTGGTTTTTTTTTATATCTTCCCTAGCTAACCTAATGAAATCCTTCTTGTGGCATACTTTTTATATTTACAAGCTGATCAGATGTGTTGTTGGCATTCTGAAGAACAACTCACAATAACAATATACTTGTAGATATAAATTTCACTTGTGCAAATTTAATAAGTATTATTAAGACAGAGTATCGAAGATATGTACATTTAATAAAAAAAATTTCCTCAGTTTGCACGAGCTGATGACGATTCACGATTTCTCATCTATTTAAATTTTCAAGGGGAAGATTATTCCAGAAGACTCAAGTCCAATGCACTTGATATTGTCTTATGTTTATGTAAATCTTTAATATTAACTATTATTAATTTTAATACATCATGTCATTTCACTAGTCATTAATCTCGTCACTGTAGTAATCAGAGAAAAAAATACAACACCATGTTAACGAATGTAAAGCATTTCGTTTCATGAAAATTTCCATTTCGAGTCCTGGAATTAGGTTTAATGCAGTGCACCTCAAGCAACTTCAAGGTAAGGCATAATAGTCAGTGTTGCAGTACTGTCAGCCGAACTAAACCTTTCTTATAACCATTTCAAACACTCACTCCACATCTTCCAGTTGTTTCAAATGCATTGCATCCAAATTTAACTTTATCCCTTTGATCATATATCTACTGCCAAGTTAATGTACTTTTGTCCTTATGCTGCTCGAAGTATCAAGATAAAAAGCAAGCAACACATGTAGAGTACACAGGAACTTTCTTTCTATTAAAACCTAATCAAAAATTATGTAGAATAAGTGTAATATGATTAGTGTAAAATTAGAAAACATGACACTTTCACACAATCATTTTGTGTCACCAGTGTTTCTATTATGTTCAGAACACACAACCAGAGTTGCCACACAATTTAGCTAAACAAATTCCCTAAATTTCCCAGGTAGTTTAAAACAATTTCCAGATGAATTTGTATTGTTTCAACTTACTTTTATATATTTTATTTTAGAGTGGAAATTTGAAAGCACTGGCTCCAGTTAACAGAGAAATCATATTTTGAATCATTTCACTCTACAAATGACAATGGTTTCAGCAATTTGAATTTCCAAGTTTGCAAGTGACATGTGTGCAGCAATCATATTTAATATTTGCTAATTTTTATCAGGTCTTAAAATATTTTTATGAAATTCCTTGACTTTTGCATGACTTTCTTAGTTATGGATCAATTTTCCCTGACTTTTTCAGGTTTTCAAATATGTACAGAATTTTTTTGCACTATTTCTTACATAATATGTCAAAACTTATACCTGTGATATTGTAAAACAGAAAAGTAACTAATGTGCCATAAGCACATTACTTTTCAAAAGTGTTTATGCAGTTAATAAGCTATTTATTATTGTTATTTATTTCATATATTTTCCAGTTGATGTGATGTAAAACAAAATGTTGTGTCTTAATTTTCTGCCTCTCATATTTTCTTTCCATTTTTGTTTTGCAGAGAAAGTGACGTGGCTCGAAAGCAGCGTTATTGTTACTTTTTAGGAGTTGCATATGCTGCTAACATAGGCGGTACAGGCACCCTTACAGGCTCAGGAACAAACCTTATTCTGAAAGGAACTTTCAAAAAGTAAATATTGTTTATTAATAATCTTCTTCAAATTAAATTCTAAATATATTATTTTTAATATTTCTTTTCAATATTATGCTTATGAGCAGAGGTAGATAAATACAAGGTGCCATGGTGACTGAATTTTCAAATCCAGTTCATTTTTTTTCTAATGAAAATTCAGTTGAGGAAATTTCAATTCTCTTTTGTCTTTAAATAGCAAGTACAGTAAATGTTTTTCATGTTGTGTTTTCATTAGCATGTGTATCATTAAATCAGAACAATAAGCAATTATAATTTTTTGCATTGTTGAAATTTTAAAATCTGCATTGTATTGTGTAGTTATTCATGCTGTTACTGGTAGAGCCTTCTTTAGGAGGCCACTCCAGTGAAAGAATTATTTTCTCTTATTCAAATCTTGTATTAATTAATAAATTAAATGTTTTTAAGGTCACACTACAACATTTGTAGCTTTATTTTAGCTGGGTTCATTACTTTCTTAGCACATATTTGAAAAAAAAAAAAGCTGGCTCCTGAGAAAAAGGGGCTACTGTATTATTTTTAGTTCCATCTACCTCTGCTTATGAGAAAGGATTTTCAATATGTGCAGGATTTTTCATGGGGAAGAAGGAGGGGAGGGGGTTGCAAACAAGACATTTTTTTACGAAAGACAGTGCTGTATCCTCGACGACCTGTTATCTTCAATCCCTTAGAGTAATTAATGCAAATTTCTGTGATTGAAATTAAATTATATGTGTGATATACACACACCATTTTCTAGCAAGGCCCCTCCTTACCCCCTTTGAGATACCCATACAGTCCTCAAACCCATTTAGCTATTGCAATATTCAGGTCAAGTACCATAGCTCAAGAAATAAAAAGGATTAATAACTTAGGGGAGCTAAAATTGTACAAATTTCTAGGGATCAATATAGTTGTGGGTCCCGCACATGGCCATGCAGTCTAACTTGTTATGCTTTGGGCTCTGGCTGTGGGACGCTTGCAGATTCGAACCTCCTGGGGGGGGGGGGGGGATGGGGGGGGATGGGGGGGGCATAACAACTTTTCTCCTGAGATTTCGACCTGTGTATGGAACTGGTGGCCACACTCTCCATTGTGAGGAAATTGGGGAGCTATGAACGAGTAGCGTAACCCAGTCACAGAAACCTGTAATGACGACTGTGGTTCATCGTTGTGACGCACAATGGGGAGAGGCGAAAGGGATGGCATGAGACTCTTTATGAAAGTTTACGTAGGTGTTAACCCTTTCCCCACCTCACCGCCGTGAGCACTATAATTTGTTCATAAAAAACAATTAGTACAATAATATTTATACAAATATTGAATTTATTATTTCTGCATTGTTAAAAAAAGATGATTAAATGATTGTGAACATTATAAGTATATACTTTTGCTTCTTCTTGTATTTACAGTTCCGTCTTAGTTTTTAGAGGCCTCTACTATTTGTTTTACTTATCCCATGCACACACACTAACTAAGTTCCGGCGCCTTTCGTTGGGGCCCTTATTCACTGCACTCTCACCTGCATATTCCTTCTAAAGCTAGTCCATTCCTCTTCTTTTACACACTTTCCTTCGGAGGCTTCTTTCTTTCACAATGTCCAATCCTTTCCTAAGATCCTTGCTTCGATATTACACATGTCAAAAAATCCTTATCCGCACTATTTGCTCAATGCACAATCGCACATTCTCTACAGGCTGTTTTACTATGTCCTTCTACTCTGCCATATTATCTCATTGTTGTGTCTTTTTGTAGACTCTCTCCTCGAAGAGAGAAAAAAAAACTTAAAAAAAACTTCCCCCTTCTCCCTCCTGGGGTGGTTCTTGGACTGACCGGCAGAGGGGGTGTCCAACAAGAGTCCTTTTTGGTCAGTCACACGAGGTGCTGCCCTCTTGCGTATTTTGTTACACTACATGTTAAAATTCCACATCTAGCTGCCCGTAATCTGTTATGGACCGTATATGAGGGTACACTGGTAGTACTGGACCTCAACTAATCCCTAACTGTAACCCAAATACCCCAGGAGAATAGGAATAGATTAATGTTGAATATAAACCCAAGAAAATATATATAATTATAATACGAAATTTCTACCCGCATCTTCTCGCCAGAGTCCTCCATGCCCGGATCTCTTATACTCCAGAGAAGAGCACAAACTATAGCTCGACCACAAGGAAAAAAACCTTCCGTCCAAAGCATTCGCGCAACTTCCCTGCCGTTATCGGTGTTCGGGGCAGTGTTGCCAGGTCAGATTTGAAAAATTCGGGAGATTGTTCCTTGGAAACCAGAAGTTCTGCTACAAAATCCGATGATCTATTAGAAGAGGATGAACGACGTTCTTGGGGGGGAAGGGCGGCATAGTTGTGCGCACTGGGGGGGGGGGGGCGGCAAGGCGGAGTGGCGCGCATTGTTTACGGTGTAAACGTCACAGATGCTTTTGTAACAATGGTGCTAAACCCAGCACCCTGTGTTTGGCGAAGATATACCGAAGATCTCCATTTCAGGAGTGGACATGTTTCAAACAAAAGAAAGTAAACCGCCCGAAGGAACCGACCAACATCTTTCATCTCTTCCGCATTTTCCGGTTAGAGGGTGCGTGGAAAACACCCTCAAATTTGCCCTTTCTCAGCATCGACACAAGGGGTTGGGATGCCTCTATTATCGCGAGGAATTTTTATGACAGGAAATGGTAGAAAGTTGTGTTCACAGATGAAGCTAACGTGCCGCCTTTCGTTGTCAGCGATTTTCCACAATCTTTCAAGTCGAATGCTAACAATAACAAATCAATTTGCCTTCTGATGGTGTTCGTGTGCAGCTATCGATAGGGGTGGGCACGCGTCCTGCACCATAATGAAAAAATGCATTACGTATGTGAAATATATTTGGTGAATTAGACAGCATGTCTTCCTCAATAATTCAAGATAGCAACGCTTATGCTAGGGTAACACCCATCCTCCCCATCTGCTAGAAATACACACACACACCCACAAACACATATATGTATAACATAATTTGCCCACGCTACAAAGTCAGTGTTTCTACCTAGTAAGGCAAGGACGTTTTTCACTGTGTCTGTGTCACTTCCTCCATTTCATCAGTTTTTCATTCATCCATATTGTCGTACTTACCCGTAGAGGCACAAAAGCGACGTAAAATAACTAAAATAAAAATAGAGTTTAGGGTGGGATAAAATACAGCCATCTAAAAATAGTAATGTAGTAAACGTAATAAAATAATGTCCTAGCACAATTGAGTAGCGTTTGACATAATTTCACAGTTCAAACAGCACTTTTCAGGGCTGAGTGGAGTTCCACTCCACATCTCCCCTCCATGTTCAAGTAAGATGAGCAGGAAACGTGTTTTTGAACTGGCCGTCGGAGGTGCCATAGCAATAGTTTATTATGGAATCCTACCGAGAAATCAATAGGTCTGGCAACACTGACGTTGGCGACTCTGAAGGCTTCTTCCTCCTGTCTTTTTCCCCCACCCGCCAGCGCGATGGGGTCTGCGCAGGTTTCTTTCCTTGTGGTTCCACTATACACACGAAACATTTAAAAAAAAATAATATGTATATTATTATTGAAAAAGAAATTCTAAACTGGTGGTTGCCTCACAGTCGTGCTGAGCACATGTCATCCTGTAACATGGTTGGATGATCTCCCACTTCAGGAGGCCCTAGCCCTCACAAGCTGTAGCGCCATGGGTTATTAATAAAGTTGTGGTCCGTGTTCCAGATTCCTTGTAGGTTTGATTCCAACAACAAAACAAACAATAAAGTACACTTGAGAAGAGATTAGGTACTCTCTATCTTTCCATTTTGGCTTTTCTATATCTGTTTTCTAGGATGAAGGTAAGTCCCCATCATGAGCATAACTTAGGGCCTACTCTTGAGGAATGCAGACTCAAAAAGTTTCCCCATCTCATAAAAATAGCATCCAGGATTGTTTGTTAAATAAATGTGATGTTTGTAAACTCACAAATATTCTCTTTATTGCTTTGCTCCTCAGGTCCCAGGTTAACAAAAGTACCCCATGGAAATTTTATTAAACCTGAAAATTTGGGGTATGCACCCTCTCGCCCCTGCAAAGTTAAGCCCATGGTTTAGGTGCTCATGCCATGAAGGCACATTGGGGACTGTGGAAGTAGGACCCTACACATTCATGATCTCAGTCAATTTTGGTAAAAGAATGATCATGGATCTGAAGCCGTTAAGTTTTGGCAGTCCAAATAAGACAGATTCTGTTACTTTCAAGTAGCTTTCTATGAGAAGAATATCCAATAAACTAAAAATCTGAAATATAACTAACTTTCATACTATTTCAGTTTGTCATGTAATGGACAAAACTCTTAATACTCCACTTGTTACCCATGACATTTTACTTTCCATTCCCTATGTATTGCAGGTTTTCGGAAATAATTATTATTTTTATTGATTAGCAGAAAACCTTATGGAAAACTTATATTTTTCTATAGGACTGTCTACCCTAGAACTGAAGATGTTCATTGCTACTCAAACTTAAAAAAAAAATACCCAGAACTTGAACTGATTAGTTTCAGCTGTCATATTTACTATATTTCTCATATAAATATGGTTAATCATAACACCAAATACCTTTTTCTCTTTCAGTATATTCCCCGAATCTGATAGCCTGAATTTTGCCATGTGGATGGCATTCAACATTCCTGGAACATTGATTAATTTATTTTGTGCCTGGATATGGCTCCAGTTCCTCTATATTGGTTTGAGGTAAGACGTGATGCACCCATATTAGTTTTAATAATCACATCAAGTCAAAATCAAATTTTATACAGGACTTAACATACTTAAACTTTAGGAATTGAAACTTTTCTTTATAGTTCTTTATAGTTCTTTATAGTTCAAACAGATAGAACTATAAACCAGTGTTTGGAATGTTACTTTTTCAATGTAGCTGAGTTACAGTTACTTGGTTCAAAAAGTAACTGAGTTACAGTTACTCATCCAAAAAAGCAACTCAGTTACAGTTATTCATCCAAAAAAGCAACTCAGTTACAGTTACTCATCCAAAAAAGCAACTCAGTTACAGTTACTCACCTGAAAAAGTAACTCAGTTACAGTTACTTACCTGAAAAAGTAACTCAGTTACAGTTACTTACCTGAAAAAGTAACTCAGTTACAGTTACTCACCTGAAAAAGTAACTGAGTTACAGTTACTCACCTGAAAAAGCAACTGAGTTACAGTTACTCACCTGAAAAAGCAACTGAGTTACAGTTACTCACCTGAAAAAGCAACTGAGTTACAGTTACTCGTCTGAAAAAGCAACTGGGTTACAGTTACTCGTCTGAAAAAGCAACTGGGTTACAGTTACTCGTACTTGAAAAGTAAGTTTATTTATCAAGAATTCCAAATACAACATTATCCATTTTACATTGGAATGTACAGGGTGTCCCAAAAGGTACTTTACAACTTCAATGTCATATAACGAGACTTGTAATTCACTTAGAGAAACAAAGTAAGTTTTATACGATGCACCAACTCAAAAAGTTTTGTTCTGTTAGGTAATGAATAACTTCCTTGTCTTTCCAGGTGTCAGGAGCAACATAATTTGAGAAATGGAGTCTGCACAGGAAAAGACGCAGTGTGTGGCTTGGTTTATTGAAACCAAGTCAGACACCCAAGTCCAGAGTACCCTGTGTACTGTCATGCAAGGGATTTGCAGCTCCTGTGATGCCTTCCGAATAGACTTCTGCGGTGAACGCTTGAAAGCCTGTCGAATTCTTTCCATATCTTCTTCACTTGTACCATTTTCTTATGGATGGCCGAGAGGGTGGTGGTTTCCCGTATCGCATTCTGAAATTTCTCTGGACTTTGGTGTCTGACTTGGTTTCAATAAACCAAGCCACATAATGCACCTTTTCCTGTGCAGACTCAATTTCTCAAATTATGTTGCTCCTGCCATCTGGAAAGACAAGGAAGTTATTCATTACCTAACAGAACAAAACGTTTTGAGTTTGTGCATCACATAAAACTTAATTTGTTTCTCTAAGTGAATTATAAGTCTCGTTATATGACATTGAAGTTGTAAAGTACCTTTTGGGACACCCTGTATAACAGTAGAAAAAGAACAATAAAAATAATAACAGACAAAAATTACATCAGATGAAGAGCTTTACACATTTTTGTACAATAGCCTTTTAAAACTTGCCTGATTATCAAAAATGTCTATTTGACCTGTTAACTTATTGAATTGGCTGGGTAGTCTGTAGAGAAGGGAACGCTGGATGAGGCTTAACCTTGGCTTCTGAGAAGCAAAAAGTTAGGTGTTTCTTGTTTTGCGAAATGGCACTCGAAAGTTAATTTCCTGAAGAAGGCAGTCAGTTCTGATGGTATCATTTACTATCTTATGCAGGAATACATGGTCTGCCAGTTTGTCTCTCATGAGGTGGTTGTATATTTAAAATTTTCAGAAGAATAGGCTTTTGTAGGTGTTTAGTGGATGGAATTCGGTAACGAACAATGGCCAGGAAGAAATTTAAAACAGAATTTAGTCTATCTAAATTTGAAGGGCATGCCATAGATCAGACCGGAGAACAGTATTCAATTTTAGGTGAAACGAATGTATGAAGATGTACAGTTTTTGTTTTTTTCTGATATGTAATATAAAGTCTTGATATATATTAGGGATGGGACGATATGAAATTTTGGCCGATACCGATAAAGTAACAATATAAAATTTACCGATACTGATAACCAATATTCTACCGATCTGATATAAAATTCCAAATGGTCCTTGAAGAGCCTGAATGGTTCATTGAACCCCTTAATAAATGTGTAAAAGAAGCTGCATTTTTATACATTTACCTTTTTAGAAAGTAGGGCATAGAGATTATCAATAAAAATTGCAACAAAATGGCAGAATTTTGCACTAAATTATAAGATATTTATAGATGTATCGGATCGGTAAAAAAATCTGTAATTTTACTGATAAACCGATATATTGATATGCCTATATCGGCTAATACCGATAGAGTACCGATTAATCTGTCCCATCCCAATATATATATATATATATTATTACTGCTTAATAATTCATAATATTTACCATTGTACACTTTCTCGTATTGAACAATGACTTGTTTCTAGCTCAACTATCACATTCCAAATGAATGAAGCAAACCTCCCAAAATGCTGAAATATCTATGCACAGTTAGAAAAGACAAATTACAGTAACATGTGGAGGTTCCAAATTTAGCATGCGACAAAAGCCTAGCTTTTTGACTGATTGGTTGTTTTTTTTTTTTTTTAGCTATTCTGCAATTTTTGACTAATCACAATGAAAACCCATGCACAGACCAGGACCTAACTTCTTTGCTATGGACGATTCTATGAAAGTCCAGAGAAGACCCACTTGGAAAGAGTTACCAAATTTAACACTTCCTCATTGTTACAAAATTTTCAAGTTAACAATTTAAGTAACTGTAAAAGTAGTTGGTTACTGTTTGAATTTCTCAAAAAAGTAACTGTTACTTGTAACTACATTACAAGTAACTAGTTACTTCCAAACACTGCTATAGAATCATTCACTGGAAATGAGAGCTCTCCTTTCTACAAATGTTTGGAATTAAAATGTGATCTAACCTAGCTGGTCACCTGAGAACATCAGTTTGTGTTACAAAACTGTGCTTGTAGTGACTGAACTTTATAAGTGCTTAATAGTTCAACACAATTCTGGCATATATCCAGTGGTCAGAAGTAGCGAGCCACTTGTAGCGTCACTACTGTAGCTAGCTACAAAATTTGAAGCTGTAGCTGTAGCGACGCTACATTTTGAAAATTGTAGTTGTAGCGGTAGCGAAGCTACAAAATTCCTGTAGTTGTAGCGAAATTTTCGCTACAGCTACATTTTTTCTCAGCATTTTGAGGTGAATTTTGAATGTGGCAACAGCGTCAGAAAAATCGACAATAACCCTTAATTTTGCAGGAGGTTCATAAAGACAGTCTATTACATGGAGATACAGATTATCTAGATTGTAGATTATAGATGTCTGCATAGTTTATTTAATTAGTATCTGAATAATTCATATATCCACATAACTAACTGACATACGTGTATATGAATATATTCCGGCTAACAGCTACGTTTCTTTAGCTGCATCGTTATTTTGGTGAGAAACATGCCTCGATTGCTGCACCACTGGAAAAAAGTGCCTCGTTTGCGTCACCCTCGGAACAAATCCTGTGGATATTCATGGTGTAAGAGACACCAAAATGTCATTAATTGCTGTGTAAGACACAACTTGCAGTGCAAAAATGAGTGATGGATTTTCCACTGCACTGACAAGGGAATAGTGCCAGCAATAAATGGCTCAGTACGTTAACAGCATTGATTATCGTCAGTATATAGGATCTCACCAACAAGAAATTATTGTTACAAGAATGATAGAGTTTCTGGAATTACAATTATTTTGGGATAGTAGTTGTTCCAAATTTTAAAATTACAATACGTTTAGAACACTCAGGTTTACACGACAGTTTCCTCAATATTTTTTTCATATTGCAAAAAGTATGTACGAGTTATTAACTTTCCTGCAGAAATGACAATTTTCTTTAGTTAATATACATAGTTTTCAAATTTATGTATTTCTCCTACTTTTGCGTCACTTTTCTGTAACTTTTGATAATCATGACATCATCATCATCATCCTTCGCTGTTTCCTTCCTCTGGCTGGGTCGGCATAGAAGTCAAGCCTCTCCATTTTTTTCCTGGTCTTTCACCACTCCTCTCTTTCCACGGTGTTCCAATCTTGTCCTCTTCTCCTAACACTCTCCACTATCTGCTCTTTCCACCGACATCTTGGTCTGCCCCTTGGCCTTATTCACACTCCTTGTGCATTGTAAGCTCTTACTGGTAGTC